>NC_053498.1:149416266-149683766 GCF_905171775.1 Rana temporaria
AGGGGGGGCAACACTTTTTTTTTTTTTTTTTTTATAAGCGTGCCGCTGATTGCCATGGTTTTCCTTCCCTAGGAACCTTAATGATCCAGATGTCATCTTATCCCTGAATTGAGCAGAACAGGTTCCCAGCGCGGCACTGATGGTGTGACACTCATAAGTGGCACTGATGGGCATTCATGGGTGGCACTTATGGGTGGGCACTGATGGGTACTGTGAGGCATGTATCAACGGCACAGTGAGGTGAGGCGAGGCATGACTAGTAGGAAGGGGGTCGTCTTATATGGTGAGTATATCCCAAAACCAACATTTTACCTGGAAAATTAGGGGGTCGTCTTATACGCCGGCAAATACGGTTATATTTTTGGGGGGTATTTATTAGCAAAAAGTAAAAATATAGATTTTTTTTCGAAATTGTCGCTCTATTTTTGTTTATAGCGCAAAAAAATAAAAACCGTAGAGATGATCAAATACCACCAAAAGAAAGCTCTATTTGTGGGGGAAAAAAAGGATGCCAATTCAATTTCACATCGCACGACCGCGCAATTGTCAGTTAAAGCGACGCAGTGGCAAATCGCAAAAAGGGGCCCGGTCCTTTAGCTGCCTATTGGTCCGGGGCTGAAGCGGTTAAACTCAAGAAGAACATAATGTAGAAATTGATTCTGCGGACAATGAGTACATAATGGAAAAGAGAAAAGTTTTCCCGTTGCCCTGAGCAACCTCGCGACGCTTTTATCTTCTGAGCTGTGATTGGCTGTTGAAGAGGGGGGGCAACACTTTTTTTTTTTTTTTTTTTATAAGCGTGCCGCTGATTGCCATGGTTTTCCTTCCCTAGGAACCTTAATGATCCAGATGTCATCTTATCCCTGAATTGAGCAGAACAGGTTCCCAGCGCGGGGGGGGGGGGGGGGGGGGGGGGGAGTAATGGAATTCTGAGGGTTGCAGATGATTAGGAGGCAGGAGATCTATTTTGCATTTTGTGTTACTGTCTGATGGCGCTGACCTTTGTTTGTGATCTAGCAGCAGCCGTGAAAAGTCATTGGTGTTTAAATTCAGAACAAGGGAGGGGTGGGGGGGGGTCAATACATTTTCAATCCTCACCTTCTCCTCCCGCTGCTATAACATTTGTAATATGTGCGAGGAACACGCGGAAAATAGATTGGGAGAAAGCGACTAACGCCGCCGTCTTCTATCTGTTCTTCACAGACGAGGAAGAAAGAGGAATGGAAGAGCCGGAGATAGAGGAGGAGGAATTCTTCCCCGAGGAACAGGTCCCCGCTCCGAGGAGGAAGAAACCCAAAAAATACAAAGAGATCAAGGCGACCAAGACAAAGAGGAGGAAAAAAGAGGTGAGACCTGATTTATCATTTCTGCTCTGATTAGGATAATGTGTTGTTTCTGTGTCTGGAGGAGATTTCCCAGCCAAAGTCATGTAGGCGGCTCGGCGTGGCCCCTCGCTGATTTCTTCCTCTTCATACAAACGTCTTCGTAATTTTGTTTTTAAGGGCCCCGTTCACACCAGATGCAGTTCCAGGCGCTTTTTTTTTTTTTTGCAGTAAAAATGCATGCACAGTGTTTCCCATGTATTCCAATGGCTCTAGTTCACACCATGCGGTCAGTTTCCGGTCAGTTTCACACCATGCAATCAGTTTCCGGTCAGTTTCACACCATGCAGTCAGTTTCCGGTCAGTTTCACACCATGCAGTCAGTTTCCAGTCAGTTTCACACCATGCAGTCAGTTTCCGGTCAGTTTCACACCATGCAATAAGTTTCCGGTCAGTTTCACACCATGCAGTCAGTTTCCGGTCAGTTTCACACCATGCAATAAGTTTCCGGTCAGTTTCACACCATGCAATCAGTTTCCGGTCAGTTTCACACCATGCAATAAGTTTCCGGTCAGTTTCACACCATGCAATCAGTTTCCGGTCAGTTTCACACCATGCAATAAGTTTCCGGTCAGTTTCACACCATGCAGTCAGTTTCACACCATGCAATCAGTTTCCGGTCAGTTTCACACCATGCAATAAGTTTCCGGTCAGTTTCACACCATGCAATCAGTTTCCGGTCAGTTTCACACCATGCAGTCAGTTTCCGGTCAGTTTCACACCATGCAATCAGTTTCCGGTCAGTTTCACACCATGCAGTCAGTTTCCGGTCAGTTTCACACCATGCAATCAGTTTCCGGTCAGTTTCACACCATGCAGTCAGTTTCCGGTCAGTTTCACACCATGCAATCAGTTTCCGGTCAGTTTCACACCATGCAGTCAGTTTCCGGTCAGTTTCACACCATGCAATAAGTTTCCGGTCAGTTTCACACCATGCAATCAGTTTCCGGTCAGTTTCACACCATGCAGTCAGTTTCCGGTCAGTTTCACACCATGCAATCAGTTTCCGGTCAGTTTCACACCATGCAATAAGTTTCCGGTCAGTTTCACACCATGCAGTCAGTTTCCGGTCAGTTTCACACCATGCAATCAGTTTCCGGTCAGTTTCACACCATGCAGTCAGTTTCCGGTCAGTTTCACACCATGCAATCAGTTTCCGGTCAATTTCACACCATGCAATCAGTTTCCGGTCAGTTTCACACCATGCAGTCAGTTTCCGGTCAGTTTCACACCATGCAATCAGTTTCCGGTCAGTTTCACACCATGCAGTCAGTTTCACACCATGCAGTCAGTTTCCAGTCAGTTTCACACCATGCAGTCAGTTTCCAGTCAGTTTCACACCATGCAGTCAGTTTCCAGTCAGTTTCACACCATGCAGTCAGTTTCCAGTCAGTTTCACACCATGCAGTCAGTTTCACACCATGGAGTCAGTTTCCGGTCAGTTTCACACCATGCAGTCAGTTTCACACCATGCAGTCAGTTTCTGCACATGGGTGTGAACTAGAGCCAACTAGAGCCATTAGGCTGCATTCACACCTGAACGCGGCGTTTTGTCCTGCGATTTGCCGCGACAAAACGCAGCGTTTTTTAGCCTACAATACGCCGGAGAGGTGATTAACATTGTCGGCTATGCCGAACGCCGAAGCCGCCTGGGAAAAAGGGTCCGGGACTTATTTTGAGCTTCAGGTGTTCGGCGTGGAGATGTGAACCATCTCCATAGCCGACAATGTTAATCACCCCTCCAGCGTATTTCAGCGTCGGGCGTAAAAACGCCTAGGTGTGAATGGAGCCTTAGAATACATGGAAAACACTGTGCATGCATTTTTAGGCTCGATTCACACCTATGCATGTTGATTTTGAGCGTTTTTGCAGTGCTTTTTGCGGTGCTTACTGCGTGTTTCGACATGCGATTTTACTGTGATTTGCGTTTTTTTAATTGTTATTTATTACCGTATATACTCGAGTATAAGCCGAGTTTTTCAGCACATTTTTTTTTATGCTGAAAATGCCCACCCCCTCGGCTTATACTCGAGTCACCTTTTCGTGCCTGATCTCTCGGACTTTGGGGACCCGGTGCCGGTAGGCCGTAGGTAGCCCCCACTCTTCCTCTACAAGTGTGCAAAGTTTGTTATCCGGGGGACCTACAGCCGGGGAGCACCGATTTTTCAAAGCCGGGCACCCCGCCCACAATTTTTTTTATCACCAGCCGCCACTGCTGTCAGTACTTGTAGTTTTCACATTCAAAGAACTCTATGAATGAATGATGGGGCCGGGTGGGGGAAGAAGATCCCCCGCTCACTGTGTCAAAGTGAGGGGGGGGGGGGTAGCTGCATCTGTTACACCCAGGATATGGTTGTAACTTGTAACATGTTACGAAAGGTGAACTTACCCTTTAACCACTTCAGTCCCGGACCAAAATGCAGGTAAAGGACCCGGCCAGTTTTTGCGATTCGGCACTGTGTCGCTTTAACTGACAATTGCGCAGTTGTGCGACGTGGCTCCCAAACAAAATTGGCGTCCTTTTTCCCCCACAAATAGAGCTTTCTTTTGGTGGTATTTGATCACATCTGCGGTTTTTATTTTTTGCGCTATAAACAAAAATAGAGCGACAATTTTGAAAAAAATTCAATATTTTTTACTTATTGTTTTAATAAATATCCCCCAAAAATATATTAAAAAAAAAAAAATTTCCTCAGTTTATTCCGATACGTATTCTACATATTTTTGGTAAAAAAATCTCAATAAACGTTTATCGGTTGGTTTGCGCAAAATTTATAGCGTATACAAAATAGGGGATAGTTTTATTGCATTTTTATAAAAAAAAAAAAATGTTTTATTACTAATGTCGGCGATCTTCGATTTTTTTTTTCGTGACTGCGACATTATGGCGGACACTTCGGACAAATTTGACATTTTTGGGACCATTGTCATTTTCACAGCAAAAAATGCTTTTAAAATGCACTGATTACTGTGAAAATGACAATTGCAGTTTGGGAGTTAACCACAAGGGGGCGCTGAAGGGGTTATGTATGACCTCATATGTGTTTCTAACTGTAGGGGGGCGGGGCTGTAGATGTGACGTCATTGAGCGTGTTTCCCTATAACAGGGAACACACGATCAATGACGGCGCCACAGTGAAGAACGGGGAAGGTGTGTTTACACACGGCTCTCCCCGTTCTTCAGCTCCGGGGACCGATCACGGGACTCCAGCGGTGATCCGGTCACGGAGCTTCGGACCGGGTCGCAGGAGCGACCCACAGCTGGGCACTTAAAGAGGACGTGCCTGTACGTGCTTGTGCCCAGCCGTGCCATTCTGCCGACGTATATGTGCAGGAGGCGGTCCTTAAGTAGTTAACCGCGTTACTTGTAAAGCGCGGTTCCACTGTGGATGCATTCAGGTGGGTCAAGTGCTTGGGGTTCATTCATTTTAATGGCCAGAATAATAATATATTCTGGCCATTGAAACGAATGAAAGATAAATGCGCTGCCGCCTAGCATACTTTGTTCTAACAGTCCGACGCTCACAAAGTCCCTCTCCAGCATCTTCTTCCTGGGGTCTTCTAGGTGTCGGTCTTTGGCTGTTTTGATTGGCCAGCACATGCGCAGTAGAGTGTACATTCAGCAGCGAATTGTAGATATACGGGTCAGTATACTGTATTGCAGAACAAGCCTGACCGCTCGCAATTTGTTATATTGTACATTAACCACTTAAGGACCGCCTAACGCCGATATACGTCGGTAGAATGGCACGGCTGGGCACAATCACGTACCTGTACGTGATTGTTGAATGCCCAGCCGTGGGTCGCGGGCGTGCGCCCGCGACCCGGTCCGAAGCTTCGTGGCCGCGGGACTCGCGGACCCGATCGCCTCTGGAGCCCCGCGATCGGTCCCCGGAGCTGAAGAACGAGGAGAGGTGAGTGTAAACACACCTTCCCCGTTCTTCACTGTGGCGGCGTCATTGATCGTGTGTTATCTAATATAGGGAAGCACAATCAATGATGTCACACCTACAGCCACACCCCCCTACAGTTAGAAACACAGATGAGGTCACACTTAACCCCTTCAGCGCCCCCTTGTGGTTAACTCCCAAACTGCAATTGTCATTTTCACAGTAATCAGTGCATTTTTAATGCATTTTTTGCTGTGAAAATTACAATGGTCCCAAAAATGCGTCAAAATTGTCCGAAGTGTCCGCCATAATGTTGCAGTCACGAAAAAAATCACTGATCGCCGCCATTAGTAGTAAAAAAAAAAAAAAATGCAATAAAACTATCCCCTATTTTGTAAACACTATAAATTTTGCGCAAACCAACCGATAAACACTTATTGCGATTTGTATTACCAAATATATGTAGAAGAATACGTATCGGCCTAAACTGAGGAAAAAAATTGTTTTTTTATAAATTTTTGGGTGATATTTATTATAGCAAAAAGTAAAAAATATTGAATTTTTTTCAAAATTGTCGCTCTATTTTTGTTTATAGCGCAAAAAATAAAAACCGCAGAGGTGATCAAATACCACTTCAAGAAAGCTCTATTTGTGGGGAAAAAAGGACGCCAATTTTGTTTGGGAGCCACGTCGCACGGCCGCGCAATTGTCAGTTAAAGCGACGCAGTGCCGAATCGCAAAAAGGGGCCTGGTCCTTTAGCTGCATTTTGGTCTGGGTCTTAAGTGGTTAAGGCCGGGTTCACACTAGTGCGATGTGAGAACATTTCGATTCCACTGCGGCTTCCCGGAATCGCACCCGACTCGCACGGCACTTCACACTGCCATATATGAACTGCTGGGGAGTGTCATACAACATTAACGACACCCCCCCATTTCAGCTCGCATATTGCACTGCGAACTGACAATTTGGACATGAATCGGATCGCATGAGTGTGAACACCCATGCGATCCGATTCTGGTGCGCACCAAAAAAAAAGGGTCCTGAAATCGCATTGCACGTACATTGCATGCGATTTGCACTGCGGTGCGAATCATGTGCAATATCGCACAGCGCACCGGTGTGAACCCAGCCTTAGTCCCCCCCGTTCACACCGGAGTGACAGGTCAAATCGCATGAGAAGTCGCACTCTATTATTGGCAATGGCATTGTTCAAATCAGTGCAACAGCAACTTTACGGTGCCACGACTATTTGAAAACGTAGTTCCTGCACTGATTTTCGTGATTTTCGGGTAGGGTGACCACATTTCCAAACTACCATTCAGGGACACCCTCCCTTCCCAAAAATCAGCTTGTGGTGTAACGAATCACAGCACAGTGATTGGACACAAGAGGCGGGATTTATGATTTCTCCAATCACAAGCCGGGGGGGCGGGGATTGTGCTCCTCCAGACATTCCCGGCCAGGGCAAGTACTGTCAGTGAGTAAAGCGGTGATGTGGCGGCCATTTTTGGGGGCATCAGATTGGCCCGGGGGGTGGCTGTGTCACTTTCATTCTGGGACACTGTATTGTCCTGGAATGAATGTGTCCGGGACAGACCAGCAAAATGCGGGACTGTCCCGGGCAATCCGGGACACGTGGTCACCCTATTTTCGGGTGCGGATTGCATGGCCATCTATGCATGAAGCCGCGCTGATGTCTTCCAAGTTGCACCGACATGCGGCTTTGAATTTGTGTGATTTCAGATTGCATCACACAATTCAAAGCCACATTCGATGTGAACGAGGGCTGAGTCCCACTTTAACATGCCTTTTCCTGCACTGTGTCCCGGGAAAGGGGTGAAGGAAAGCATTGAGGGCGGGGAGGGAGGGGGGGGGCAGCATGTGTACATCTCCAGTTGCTACCTCTGCAAGCTAAAGGGGGTAGTAGTTTGGGGGGGGGGGGGGGGGGGTGAAGCACAGCTCAACTATGGGGCTGCCCCTCCAACTGCTCGTGTCCACACAGGGTGCTGCTTATCCGCAATTATTTCCAAATGTCCTCTATAACAGAAAATATATATTTTTTTTTTTAGTTTATATCGCTTTAAATCAGTGTTTCTCAATTCCAGTCCTCAGGCCCCCCCAACAGGTCAGGTTTTCAGGATTTCCCTCAGATGAAAAGGCTGTGGTGATTACTAAGGCAGTGAAACTGATCAAATCACCTGTGCAAAATAATGGAAATCCTGAAAACCTGACCTGTTGGGGGGGCCGGAGGACTGGAATTGAGAAACACTGATTTAAATGCACCAGAAAGGGAAACGCCCATAATCCAAAACTCCTCCTCCCCAATGTAGGATCAGGCTACCGAGTGTCAAATCAGCACCTTCCTTTCCAGAGTAGAGGAATTCCCGGGATTTCCTTGTAAAATCCCAAATCTCATCTTTTTCCTGGGCTGAGGATTCCAAATCCATCGGTAACATTTTCACAGAGATTTGATAGAGGATGAGAACGGGCCTGCAGTCATGTGACTTGTGTATGGCATACTGTGTGTGTGTGTATATATATATATATATATATAACCAGGAGCTTCCAGAATAACTGCTGCAGGTTTGAGGGGTATGTTATAAATTGTTGTTATTTTGTCATGTTGCTGTTTTGGATTTTAATGTTTTATTTTATTGTTTGCTGCAACAGTTGTATGTGTATATATATATATATATATGTGTGTGTGTGTATATACAAAAAAATATAAATATAAAAAAAAAAAGGGACAGATTTGAACTAAAATACAGTTTATATATATTACTGTATTTTAATTCAATGACAGATTTTAACTAAAATACGGTGTTATATAATATAATATAAAACTGTATTTTAGTTAAAATCTGTCTTTTTTTTTTTTTTTGTGTGTGTGTTTTTAGTATAGTGAATGTTTTTGAATCCAGCAATTTTATTCCTTATTTGCTCTATGTTGCATTCAAGTAGGTAAAAGAAAGCAGAGCTGAGTTAATTTTAAAAAAAAGGGTGTTGTTGACTTGATTCTTAACCACTTAACCCCTGGACCAATATGCAGGTAAAGGACCGGGCCCCTTTATGCGATCCGGCACTGCGTCGCTTTAACTGACTAACTTGAAAAAAATGCAATATTTTTTTTTTCCTTTTTTCTATAATAAATATCCCTCAAAAATATATAAAAAATACTTTTTTTTTCCTCAGTTTAGTCCGATACGTATTCTTCTACATATTTTCGGTAAAAAAAAAATCTCAATAATAGTTTATTAATTGGTTTGCGCCAAATCTATAGCGTTTAATCTATAGCGTTTATATATATATATATATGACAATTGCGCAGTCATGCTACACTATATCCAATAAAAAGTTATATACATTTTTTTCTTTTTTATCCACAGAACTAGAGCTGTCTTTTGGTGGTATTTGATCACCACTGCGGTTTTTTTTTTGTTTTCGCCATATGACCCCTTTCACAATGGGGCTGAACCTGCGTTTGCGGTAAAGCACCACTCATTTTAGATTTTAGCTTTTTGGCCACTAGCGTGGCGCTTTTATCCCCAAAAAAGGGTAAAAAAATAAAAAACTTTTGTGTTGCAGCGCTTCTGAATCGCTTGCCCATTTATTGTGATGGGCAGGGGTGTTTTAGGGGCGGTGTATACATCGCTTGCAAACCGCCCCAAAGATGCTGCTTGTAGGGCTTTTTCTCTAACGTCCCGCGAGCGCCCTGCCCCCCAGTGTGAAAGCACTGATCCCAATGAATGGGAGACAGTTTTCATGAGGTTTACAGACGCCATTTCTAGCGCCGAAATGCCTGAAAACTTTTTCCATGTGAAAGGGGGTCTTAACAAAAAAAAAATGATAATTTTGAAATAAATATATATATATATATATATATATATATATATATATATATATATATATATATATATATATATATATATATATATTTATTTATTTATATTTATCATTTTTTTTGTATATTTTTTATATATATAATATTATACAAAAATAAATGATAATTTTGAAATATATATATATATATATATATATATATATATATATATATAAACAAAAAAAAAAACAACATTTTTGTTTTACTTTTTGCTATAAAATATATCCAATAAAAACTGTTAAAAAAAAAATCGAAAAATTGGAAGAGAAAGTGACCCATCGCAACCTAGATTTAAGCAATGAAATGCCTTCATCCCGAAATATTTTAACAAGGTATAGGAAGGCATAACGGGACTTTAAATGAGGCATCGCATTGAAAATTGATAAAGTTATATATGTCAATCTGAAAATTGTTTTATTTTAATGTCATAATCCCCAAGATATTTGTAGGCATAATAAAAATAGATATATGGATAATAAATAATTTTTAATATAATCATGAGAAGAATATTAACCACTTGTCCAACGCGCCTATTCTGACACTTCTCTCCTTCATGTAAAAAATCTCATTTTTTTTGCTCGAAAATTAATCAGAACCCCCCAAACATTTTATATATATATATATATATATATATATATATATATATATATATATATATATATATATATATATATATATATATATATATTTTTAGCAGACACTCTAGGGAATAAAATGGCAGTCATTGCAACTTTTTTTTCTCGCACGGTATTTGCGCAATCATTTTTCAAACACCTTTTTCTGGGGGAAAAAAACGGTTTCATGAATTAAAAAATAACAAAACAGTAAAGTTAGCCCAATTTTTTTTGTATAATGTGAAAGATGATGTTACGCCGAGTAAATAGATGCCTAACATGTTACACTTTAAAATTGCGCACACTCATGGAATGGCGCCAAACTTCGGTACTTAAAAATCTCCATAGGTGACGCTTTAACATTTTTTACAGGTTACTATTTTCGAGTTACAGAGATGGTCTAGTGCTAGAATTGTTGCACACGCTCTAACGCACGCAACGATACCTCACATGTGGGGTTTGAACGGCGTTTACATATGTGGGCGGGACTTTCATGCGTGTTCGCTTCTGCGCGCGAGATAACGGGGACAGGGGCATTTTGGAAAAAAAAACAATTTTTATTTTACTTTTTTTTTTTTTTTTTTTTTTTTTTTTTTACACTTTTCTTTTTTACATTTTTTTTTTTATCACCTTTATTCCTATTACAAGGAATGTAATCATCCCTTGTGATAGGAATCAGTGTGACAGGTCCTCTTTATGGAGAGATGCGGGGTCAATAAGACCTTCCCCTCCCCCCACATCTCTCCTCCAGGCTTACAAGCATGAAATCGGTGAAAAAAAAATCACCGATCACATGTCGACAGCCGCGATTGCGGCTTTGTTTACTTCCGGGTACCGGGCGTGACATCATAATGTCGCGCCCGGGCCTCCGACGGTCATAGAGATGACTGGTGACCATCTGACCACCAGTCATCTCTATGCTTTCCAGGCAGCGCCGGCCGATTCGTTCTCCGGGCCCCCGATGACACGGGATGGTGGCGGGAGGGGGGGGGACGTCCCCTCCCGCTGCCTATAAGAACGATCAAGGGGCGGAACCGCCGCTTTGATTGATCTTTTTGCGCACAGAATCGGCGGCTGAAGACGGCGATATCTGAATGATGCCTGTAGCACCCGTGGACAAGTGGTTAATGTCGTAATCCCCAAGATATTTTGTAGGCATAATAAAAATAGATATATGGATAATAAATAATTTTTAATATAATCATGAGAAGAATATTAACATGGTATTTGTAATAATAGATTTCATGCAAACAATTAATCAATAGATATAATAGATACAATTACATGTACAGATAAAATTACAGATCATAGGTAAACAAAATCACATAATAAATATACCGTATGTATTATAATATTTCAACACATTTTGTTTGTGCTGAAAATGTCCCCCTCAGGTTATAATCGAGTTACCTTTTTTGCGCCTGATCTCCTGGACTTTGGGGACACATGTAGCCCCCACTCTTCCTCTACAAGTGTGCAAAGTTTGTTGTCCGGGGGAGCACAAAGTCGGGCACCCCTTCCATAGACTCCCATGTTAAACAGTCATTTCTTCGGTAACTTTGGGGACCCGGTACTGGCCGGCCGTAGGTCCCCTGGACCCAAAACTTGGCACACATGTAGCCCCATGTAGTTCTCCTCTACAAGTTTGGAAAGTTTGTTGTCCGGGGGAACTACAGCCGGGGAGCACCGTTTTTTTTTTTTTTTAAACCGAACCGGACACCCCTTCTATATACTCCCATGTTAAACGTAAGTCTAGTCATGGGCACAGTGAGGCATGCGCATGGACACCCTAGGCTTATACTCGAGTCAATTAGTTTTCCCATTTTTTGGTGGTAAAATTAGGTGCCTCGGCTTATACTCGAGTATATACGGTAAACACATGGGTCTCTATAGGTGGTCGGTAAAATAATGAATTAATCATTAAAGCGGTTGTATAGTCCAAACAAATTTTTTTTGTGCCACCTGTAGCATGCGCGCGGGAGACTTCTTTCCGGCAAGGTCCGGCGTCTGCCCGGCCTTAAGCCGAGAATCCCCTGTGCGCATGCGCCGCTGCATTTAGCGGCTCATTGCAAGGGTAATATCTCCTGAACCGTAAAGGTTTAGGAGCTATTTTTTTTTTACCTACAGGTAAGCCTTATTATAGGCCTTATTATAGGCTTACCTGTAGGTAAAAGTAAAACGAAAAAACTATTCAACCACTTTAATAAATATACTAACTAATAACTAAACATACTCGAGATATACAGATACCAAGTACTGCCAGGTGAAATATAGACTAAGGGCCATGTGGAAATTAGGAATTTTAAATATTTTATGCATGGGATCACTGGAAAGCAGGTGTTTTCCACCCGTATAAATTTGATAAAAATGTATTTGATTTTCCAGTACACTTGTGCATCTTACCCCTGATGATTGGCAGTCAGCCAAGAAACGCGTTGGGTATACAAATAAGGGTGCCTATACAAGTTTATCTCAACCATGAATTTCTTTATTATCAAAGCTACTGTTTGCAGTGCCGTCCTCCATGTTTCAGGCAGGGGGGCGTCTGCAGTGCCGTCCTCCATGTTTCAGGCAGAGGGGCGTCTGCAGTGCCGTCCTCCATGTTTCAGGCAGAGGGGCGTCTGCAGTGCCGTCCTCCATGTTTCAGGCAGAGGGGCGTCTGCAGTGCCGTCCTCCATGTTTCAGGCAGAGAGGCGTCTGTAGTGCCGTCCTCCATGTTTCAGGCAGAGGGGCGTCTGCAGTGCCGTCCTCCATGTTTGGGTCAGGACATTCTCCATACCTTCCACTATGTATTGGTCAGAAGGCATTCTGCAGTGCAGTCCTCCATGTTTCGTTCAGAAGGGCGTCCACAGTGCCATCTATGTTTCGGCAGAGGACCGTCCACAGTGCCATCCAACATGTTTTGGTCAGAAAGGCATCCACAGTGCTGTCCTCCATGTTTGGGTCAGAAGGACGATCTCAGTGCTGACCTCCATGTTTGGGTCAGAAGGCCCTCCACAGTGACGTCCTCCATGTTTCTGTCAAAAGGACGTCCTCAGTGCCACCCACCATGTATTGGTCAGAAGACCCTCTGCAGTGCCGTCCTCCATGTTTCATTCAGAAGGACATCCGTAGTGTTGTCCTCCATGTTTCGTTCAGAAGGACGTCCGCAGTGTTGTCCTCCATGTTTCGTTCAGAAGGACGTCCGCAGTGTTGTCCTCCATGTTTCGTTCAAAAGGATGTCCGCAGTGTTGTCCTCTGTTTCGGGCAGAGGGACGTCCAACCCGCTACTAGCAAGGGGGACCTAATAAAGGGGGTACAACCCGCTACTAGCAAGGGAGACCTAATAAAGGGGGTCCAACCCGCTACTAGCAAAGGGGACCTAATAAAGGGGGTCCAACCCGCTACTAGCAAAGGGGACCTAATAAAGGAGGTCCAACCCGCTACTAGCAAGGTGGACCTAATAAAGGGGATCCAACCCGCTACTAGCAAGGGGGACCTAATAAAGGGGGTACAACCCGCTACTAGCAAGGGAGACCTAATAAAGGGGGTCCAACCCGCTACTAGCAAAGGGGACCTAATAAAGGGGGTCCAACCCGCTACTAGCAAAGGGGACCTAATAAAGGAGGTCCAACCCGCTACTAGCAAGGTGGACCTAATAAAGGGGATCCAACCCGCTACTAGCAAGGGGGACCTAATAAAGGGGGTCCAACCCACTACTAGCAAGGGGGACCCAATAAAGGGGCTCCAACCCGCTACTAGCAAGGGGGACCTAATAAAGGGGGTCCAACCCACTACTAGCAAGGGGGACCTAATAAAGGGGGTCCAAACCCTCTACTAGCAAGGGGGGCCTAATAAAGGGGGTCCAACCCGCTACTAGCAAGGGGGACCTAATAAAGGGGGTCCAAACCCTCTACTAGCAAGGGGGACCTAATAAAGGGGGTCCAACCCGCTACTAGCAAGGGGGACCTAATAAAGTGTCCGGTGAGTGTAATTTAGGACAAAAAACATCTTCCCTGACATCCTCGCCTTTTTCAAATGAATTGTTCAACCATATTATATTATAAAGTAGCCGTTCTTTTTTATAATATTAACCCTACTTTTTTTTTTTTTTTTTTTTTTTTTTTATTTCCTGGACTTCTGTATAAAAAAAACACAGCTGCATCTCGGTTGCTATGGCAACACAGACTCTTCACCGCCCCATAATATTTATAGCTTGGTCCCACCACTGATTCCTGACCTATTAAATCAAACTTGTTCTCCTCGTTATGAAAAACAATGAAGTCACTTAATTGTCCTCCTGAAGATGGGCGGCACACGGCCAACGAGTCCGGCCAACGAGTCCGGCCAAGGAGTCCGGCCAGACCTGCCAAATCCCCGATCAATGCTCAGGTCGTCCTCTGTGCGGAAATATTGATTTGTATTTTGGAGAAGCGCGGTTAACAAAAAAGAGACTAAAAATTATTTGTTTCTACTTGACGCGGTGGGGGAGGGGGGGGGCCCAATTTATCATCCTGTAATGGTAGGATTGTCTCGGACAGACTGTTGCCCGTAGTAACCAATCATCAGACTTTTCTTTGGCGGTATGGTTGTATGAAGGATATGAATATTGGCTGCTCTGGGTAGTATAGACCAGGAGACTCCACACTTTTCAATACAAGGGCCACATTTATTTTTCAGTCCATCACGGGTCCAGAATAAATCCCCATCAGGGTCCTCCTTGCATTTTGGTTCCTATCAGAGGCCTGCTTTACATCAGGGTCCCTATCAGAGTCCTGTCTTCAGAGTACCCCATACATCAGGGACCCCATCAGAGTCCCTCTTAGCAGGGTCCTAGTCAGAGTTCCCCTTAGGAGCAGGGTCCCTATCAGAGTCCTGTCTTAATTCAGAGTACCCCATACATCAGGGTCCCCATCAGAGTCCTGTCTTCATTCAGAGTACCCCATACATCAGGGACCCCATCAGAGTCCCTCTTAGCAGGGTCCTAGCCAGAGTTCCCCTTAGGAGCAGGGTCCCCATCAGAGTCATGTCTTCAATCAGACCCCCCCCCCCCCCCACTATACATCAGGGTCCCTATCAGAGTCCTGTCTTAATTCAGAGTACCCCATACATCAGGGACCCCATCAGAGTCCTGTCTTAATTCAGAGTACCCCATACATCAGGGACCCCATCAGAGTCCCTCTTAGCAGGGTCCTAGTCAGAGTTCCCCTTAGGAGCAGGGTCCCCATCAGAGTCTTGTCTTCAATCAGAACCCCCCCACACTATACATCAGGGTCTCCAGAGCCCCCCTCCCATAAATCAGGGTTCCCCTAGGAGCAAGACCCCTATCAGTCTTGTCTTAAGTCATTGTCCCCCTCCCTTAGGAACAGGGTCCCCATCTGAACCCCTCTTAGGAGCAGGGTCCCCATCTGAACCCCTCTTAGGAGCAGGGTCCCCATTAGAGCCCCCTTACATAAGAGTATGAAAGTATGCCTTGGGAGTCCCCCATACATCATTGTCCCGCCTTAAGAGCGGGGTCCCCATGAGAGTCCCCTTACATAAGAGTATGCCTTGGGAGTCCCCCATACATCATTGTCACGCCTTAAGAGCGGGGTCCCCATGAGAGTCCCGTCTTAAGAGCAGGGTCCCCATGAGAGTCCTGTCTTAAGAGCGGGGTCCCCATGAGAGGGGGGCGGAGTTCATCTTTATTGGCAAAACCACCAGGTGAAAATAGAGGTGAAAAGCCTAAAAAACAAAACTAATGTAGCCACCACATATAATTTGTGATATGTTACATTTTTGCTTTGTGTGTGTGAGTGTGTATATATTTAGGGTTGTCCCGAGTATTTGTACTCCCACAAATCATAGCTATGATTGAACACTAGGAATAGTATGAAACGCGTCAGCTGGCCAGTTTGCTGTTTTGCTGTGGCTTGTAGTGTTCTCCTATTTTAATAAAGGCAACGTTTGTTCAGCGTGCGACTGTCCAGAAATACATTTTCTTATTCCTGTCTTTAAAAAAGTGGTATCGGGGCAACTATATACCGTATATACTCGAGTATAAGCCGAGTTTTTCAGCACCTTTGGTGCTGAAAATGCCCCCCTCGGCTTATACTCGAGTCACCTTTTTGCACCTGATCTCCCGGATTTTGGGGACACAGTACTGGCCCACCGTAGGTCCCCTGGACTCGGCACACATGTAGCCCCACTCTTCCTCCTATAAGTGTGCAAAGTTTGTTGTCCGGGGGACCTACGGCCGGGGAGCACTGTTTTTTTTTTTTTTTTTTTTTCAAAGCCGAGCACCCCTTCCATAGACTCCCATGTTAAACGTCAGTCTAGGCATGGGCACAGTGAGGCATGGGCACAGTGAGGCATGGGCACAGTGAGGCATGCCGATGGACACCCTAGGCTTATACTCGAGTCAATACGGTTTCCCATTTTTTTGTGGTAAAATTGGGGGCCATATTCACAGTGGAGATACGACGGAGTATCTCAGATACTCCGTCGTATCTCTCAGAGTATCTATGCGGCTGATTCATAG
Source organism: Rana temporaria (assembly GCF_905171775.1). Classification (NCBI taxonomy): domain Eukaryota; kingdom Metazoa; phylum Chordata; class Amphibia; order Anura; family Ranidae; genus Rana; species Rana temporaria. The sequence goes on from NC_053498.1 coordinate 149,432,533, forward strand.
AATCAGTTACGCATAGATATCCCTAGGATCCAACAGGTGTAATTGTTTTACACTGTCGGATCTTAGGATGCAGTACCGCGGCCGCCGCTGGGGGGAGTTCGCGTCGTAAACCAGCGTCGGGTATGCAAATTAGGAGTTACGGCCGATCCACAACGTTTTTTCGCGTTCGCTACGTCACCGCTAGTCTAGTTTCCCGTCGCAAAGTTAGTCGTCGTTTTGGGTGCCCTAACTTTAGTCAGCAAACGTATTGCTGTCTAAAGTATGGCCGTCGTTCCTGCGTCGAAATTTAAAATTTCACTTTGTTTGCGTAACACGTCCGGGAATACGGAAGTACGCTACCCGCGTCGCCGTTCGAAAAAATGACGTCACTTCGCGCAAAGCACGGCGGGAGTTACGAAACGGAGCATGCGCAGTAGGTTCGGCGCGCGCCTAATTTAAATTGTACCCGCCCATTCGATTTGGACCGCCTTGCGCCGGACATATTTACGATACACCGCCGCAAGTTTCCAGGTAAGTGCTTTGTGGATCGGGCACTAAAACTGAAAACTTGCGGCGGTGTAACGTAAACGGGTTACGTTACACGGCCGCATTTGTACGAGAATCTGGCCCTAGGTGCCTAGGCTTATATTCGGATCGGCTTATATTTGAGTATATACGGTGTATGTGTGTGTAATATATATATATATATTGTGTGTACACACACACAGTCTATTCAATATAAAACACAAAAGCTGCCACTGACAGGTGCCAAGGGGAGGTGCTTTTTGATCACCCCAGTCACATGATCAGGAACTCCACCCCCTCCACCGCCTCCTGCACATATACGTCGGCAGAATGGCACGGCTGGGCACAAGCACGTACAGGTACGTCCCCTTTAAGTGCCCATCCGTGGGTTGCGGGCGCGTGCCCACGACCCGGTCCGAAGCTCCGTAACCGCTGCCCCAATCGCCGCCGGAGTCCCGCGATCGGTCCCCGGAGCTGAAGAACGGGGAGAGCCGTGTGTAAACACAGCTTCCCCATTCTTCATCGTGGTGCCGTCATCGATCGTGTGATCCCTTTTATAGGGAAACACAATCTATGACGTCACACGTACAGCCACACCCCCCTACAGTTAGAAACACATATGAGGTCACACATAACCCCTTCAGCGCCCCCTAGTGGTTAACTCCTAAACTGCAATTGTCATTTTCACAGTAAACAATCAATTTTTATAGCATTTTTTGCTGTGAAAATGACAATGGTCCCAAAAATTTGTCAAAATTGTCCGATGTGTCCGCCATAATGTCGCAGTCACGAAAAAAATCGCTGATCGCCGCCATTAGTAGTAAAAAAAAAAAAAAAAAAATAGTACAAATGCAATAAAACTATCCCCTATTTTGTAAACGCTATACATTTTGCGCAAACCAAACGATAAACGCTTATTGCTTTTTTTTTTTTTTTTTACCAAAAATAGGTGGAAGAATACGTATCGGCCTAAACTGAGAATTTTTTTTTTATATATATATATATTTTTTTGGGGGGGGATATTTATTATAGCAAAAATTAAGAAATATTGAATTTTTTTCAAAATTGTCGCTCTATTTTTGTTTATAGCGCAAAAAATAAAAACCGCAGAGGTGATCAAATACCACCAAAAGAAATCTCTGTGTGGGGAAAAAAGGACGTCAATTTTGTTTGGGAGCCACGTCGCACGACCGCGCAATTGTCAGTTAAAGTGACGCAGTGCCGAATCGCAAAAACTGGCCGGGTCCTTTACCTGCCTAAAGGTCCGGGTCTTAAGTGGTTAAGTAGCTATAAATAGAAGAATAAATAAAATCTTTCTCCTTTTTTATGTTTCTTCTCATCTCCCTAATATGTCACATATCAATCCCTGAATGTTACTAAAACCTTTTTCTATGCAGACCGGCTTGTACTTTGGGGTCAGAGAGTCCCTTTAAACTTTACCTTTTGGCTATATTCATGTCTTTTATGTGTTTTATACCGACCGTCCTCTGCGAGATAAACAATCGTTTACCAGTGATGTGTCTATAAATGATCTGATTGATGAGTCGGCCTTCTGCTATATCTTCCACCCGATCTATGGAGATGTACAACGTTTTCCAGTAAGGGATGCATTGACTGCAATGCAGTATCTCATTTACAATTTTCCCCTTGTGGCAAAACACGGCGTTCCCAGTACACAGGACAGACCGAGCCTTCCTCCAGTTCAGAGTCATGATGGGAGAACTTTTGTATCAGCTGGGGGAAGGCAACATTGTGTATGTGTGTGGGTGTATAAAATATATAAATATATATATATATATATATATATATATATATATATATATATATATATATATATATATATATATATATATATATATATATATATATATATATATATATATATATATATATTATACATACATACATACATACATACAAATAAATACAGTATAAGCAGGGCCGCCATCAGGAATTATGGGGGCCCCTTACACAGCTTCAGGCATGGGCCCCCTGGAGCAGAGAACCGGGAGGGGGGGGGAGTGCTGCTGTCTGAAATTGAGAAGCAGGGGGGGGGGGGGCTTTACAAAAAAAAGAAGAAATTAAGAAATAAAGAAAAATATATATAAAAAAAGGGGGGTAGCCATCCGGGGACCTCTGGGCCCTATAATAAAAAAATAAATAAAAAATATATATAAACAAAAATAAAAAAAGGGGGCTTGCCACATGGGGCCCTGGGGACCTCCTGAGCCCTTTAATAAAAAAAATATATATATATATATATATATATATATATATATATATATAAAAAGGGGGGTTGCCATCCGGGGCCCTTTGGGCCCTTTAATAATAATAATAATAATAATAATAATAATAATAATAATAATAATAATAATAATAAAATATAAGAAATAAATAAAATATATAATTTTTTTTTTTTTTTTTTTTTTTAATAAAAAAAGGGGGGTTTTCATCCGGGCCCTGGGGATCTCCAGGCACCTGGGGACCCCCGTACACCTAAAAAAATTGGCCCTTTAATAAAAAATAAAATGAAAATATATTAGAAAAAATATATTTTTTTTATAAAAAAAAAAAAAAAAAAAGGGGCCATCCGGGGCCCGGGGGACCTCTGGACCTCTAAAAAAAAAAAAAAAAATTGGCCCTTTAATAATAAAAAATAAAATAAAAATATATTAAAAAAATATATAAAGCCCATAAAGGAGGTGTAACTCAGCAGCATCCATGCAAAGGGCTGCACCAGGGAACACAAGCCGATGTATTTTACGTAGTTTACGTAGTACGTGAATAGGGCTGGGCGTAGGTTACGTTCATGCCGTAGGCAGTGATCCGGCGTATCTTAGGGAGTAGTTCAGACGTGATTCTGAGCATGCGCACTGGGATGCGTCCACGGGATGGCGCATGCGCCGTTCGTTATACGTATCTTTCTGGCGCTCGGCCCATCATTTGCATGGGGTCACGCCTCATTTGCATGTCTCACGCCCACTTCCACCTACGCCGGCTTACGCCTAGGAAACCCAGCACAGTTTTGGCAGCACTGGCTTTGTGAATTCAGTGCTTGCCTCTCTGCGCTACGTCGGCGTAGCGTAAAGGAGATACGCTACGGCGGCATAAATATGCGCCAGTGTCTGTGAATCCGGGCCTCTGTGTGTGTGCGCGTATAATAGATACACCAATCGGCCATAACTTTATGACCACTGACAGGTAAAGTGCATAACATTGATTATCTGGTTACAATGTCCTCTGAAAGTGGGTGGGATATACGAAGCAGCGAGTGAACATGTTGTCCCTGAAGTTGATGTTCATCGCAGTTTATTGTGTATGGGGACTGTGTAGTGGCAGATCAGTCAGGGTGTCCATGCTGACCCGTGTCCACAGCAAAAAGCACCTCATATGGGCACGCGAGTGTCAGAACTGGACAACAGAACAATGGGAGAAGGTCTGGGCTCCGTTTGAGGACACGGCAACCCGTTCAGATCACGGATCAATGATGATCCGTTGCACCCCTACTGATCTCTCTCTTCCTCCAGTCAGTCCATCCATTCATATTCTTTTCCTAACACACTGCCTCTGTGTGTGAAAAAGAGAGCCGATAACCGACAAGGCTTTCAGCACATTGTTTATACTGATTATCACTGCTTCCTCATCGGTGCCCATCAATGCAGCTTCATTGGTACCCATCAGTGCAGCCCCATCAATGCAGATTCATTGGTACCTATCAGTGCAGCCCCATCAATGCAGCTTCATTGGTACCTATCAGTGACTCCCCATCAATGCAGCTTCATTGGTACCCATCAGTGACGCCCCATCAATGCAGCTTCATTGGTACCTATCAGTGACGCCCCATCAATGCAGCTTCATTGGTACCCATCAGTGACGCCCCATCAATGCAGCTTCATTGGTACCCATCAATGACGCCCCATCAATGCAGCTTCATTGGTACCTATCAGTGCAGCTCCATATATGCAGAAGACAAATTACTTATTTGCAAGAAATTTTAACAGAAACTGAAACTTTCTGTCTTTTTTTTATTTTTGTAGCAAAAAATAAAATACCCCAGTGGTGGTCAAATGTCACTAAAATAATTCTCTATCTGTCGCAATTTATTTTTTAATAAAAATGTCATTTTGGGTACAGCGTTACGTGACCGCCCAATTGTCATTCAAATTGTGAGAGCGCTGAAATAAGAAAATTGACCTGGGCAGGTAGGGGGTAAAAGTGCCCGATATTGAAGGGGTTAAAGCCGCCCGGAGTTGGACTTTAACTCTTTAGCATCTAGTAAAAACCAGAAGTGTCAGTTCTGAGTAAATCTTTCACTGAATGTATTCTCCAAGTTCAGTTGTCTTCATCCATTCACATTTTCTCTCTGCAGCCAAAAGCCGGGCCTTGCTTAGAAACATTTGTTGGATTTTCCTTGAGAACCGCAGGCCGGTAATTTTTATTTAGTGAGTCTGCCTTTTTTTTTTTTTTGGTATATTTTTAGCCGGTTCCTCTGCCGGGCCGCAGACAATGGGAGTTTGTGAAAGTGGAATGTGGAGATCCAAGCCGGGGGAGCGCTGTGACCTGAGCCCGTGTCTGGCCGGGGAGAAGCAAGAGCGCTGCCAAGTCAATGAGAGGGCCTTATGTAACCGAATAGTGGAGAGGTGTGTGTGAGAACCGGGCTTCAAGAGTACCTGTCATTTCTCCAATCATAAGAAATGTTCAAATTCCGCAAGTGAGATGAGTTTCTTTCTTTTCTTTTCTTTCTTTCTTTCTTTCTTTCTTTCTTTCTTTCTTTCTTTTTCTTTCTTTCTTTCTCCTCCCTCCCTCCCTTTCTTTCTTTCTTTCTCCCTTTCTTTCTTTCTCCTCCCTCCCTCCCTCCCTCCCTTCCTTTCTTTCTTTCTTTCTTTCTTTCTTTCTTTCTTTCTTTCTTTCTCTTTCTTTCTTTCTTTCTTTCTCTTTCTTTCTTTCTTTCTTTCTTTTTCTTTCTTTCTTTCTTTCTCTTTCTTTCTTTCTTTCTTTCTTTCTTTTTCTTTCTTTCTTTCTTTCTTTCTTTCTTTCTTTCTTTCTTTCTTTCTTTCTTTCTTTCTTTCTTTCTTTCTTTCTTTCTTTCTTTCTTTCTTTCTTTCTTTCTTTCTTTCTTTCTTTCTTTCTTTCTCTTTCTTTCTTTCTTTCTTTCTTTCTTTCTTTCTTTCTTTCTTTCTTTCTTTCTTTCTTTCTTTCTTTCTTTCTTTCTTTCTTTCTTTCTTTCTTTCTTTCTTTCATTCTTTCTTTCTCTTTCATTCTTTCTTTCTTTCTCTTTCATTCTTTCTTTCTCTTTCATTCTATCTTTCTTTCTTTCTCTTTCTCTTTCTTACTTTTCTTTCTTTCTCCCAAGAAAAAGAGAATGGGCCAGATTCACAAACTAATTACGCCGGCGTAATTTCAAAGTTCCCGCGTCGTATCTTTGTTTTGTATCCACAAAACAAGATACGACTGAATGAGGGATCGATCCGACAGGCGTACGTCTTAGTACGCCGTCGGATCGTTGGTGTATATTTACGCTGGCCGCTAGGTGGTGTTTCCGTCGAATTCTGTGTCGAGTATGCAAATTAGCTAGATACGGCGATCCACGAACGTACGTCCGGCCGGCGCATTTTTTTACATCGTTTGCGTTCGGCTTTTTCCGGCGTATAGTTACCCCTGCTATATGAGGCGTATCCTGTGTTAAGTATGGCCGCCATTCGAATTTTAAAAATGTTACATCGTTTGCGTAAGTCGTTTGCGAATAGGGCTTTGCGTAGAATGACATCACCGTCGTAAACATTGGCTTGTTCCGGTTTAATTTCGAGCATGCGCACTGGGATACCCCCACGGACGGCGCATGCGCAGTTGGAAAAAAAACGTCATTTACGTCGGGTCAAGACGTATTTACATAAAACACGCCCCCATCACATCCATTTGAATGGCGCGCCCTTACGCCGCCAAATATACACTACGCGGCCGTAACTTACGGCAATATATATATAAGTTACGGCAATATATATATAAGTTACGGCGGCGTAGTGTATCAGAGATACGATATGCCCGACGGATATATGCGCCAGGGTACGTGGATCTGGCCCATTGTCTAGATAGTCAAAGCTAAAAAAAACAGGCTTGGTTCACACTTATTGTGGCTTACAGCAGGGGGGTTTGGGTGTCCCTGATCTCCGTTTCAGGAGACGAATCGGGGTTTTGCCTGACTTCGGATGTAAAACAGAGCCAAAGATGCACAGGACACATAGGCGTGCGCACATGGTGTGCCTGGGCACACCCTAATCACCCCATGTGCATTGGCATTATCCAGGGGCAGCACCAGGTAGGTGGTTGGGGGTGCCAGTGGCTAGTGTAAATGCCCCCATTATATTAAAGGCTAGGTTTAACTTTAGGAACACATTACACCCGTTTTTAGGGTGTAACATAATATGGTCCCAATCAACTATCTCCCACCACGAGAGCCTCCTCCCTGTGACAGCAGGTGGCATTTGTGTGTGTTTAAACTTTGGGGTGTCCACCCTAATGCAATAGGCTGCACACACCTATGACAGGACACCTGTGCAATGCGCTCTGCAGCCGCCCCTGAGATATGTGAATCGGCTCCATTAAGAGCCAGTCAGTCTCTTCTGTCATGCAAATTGGATGTGGGGAAACCCTCATCCAATTCACAGAAGTGTGAACCCAGCCTAAGGCTTTAGAGACACTTTAATTGAACAATTTGAAGCTAGAAGCTGATTGGCTCCCATGCAGAGCTGCACCAGATTCTGAGTGCTCCAGTTTTAATAACCCCCCCAAGTGTATTCATACTCTGTGTGGCTGTTGAGGATTACATATCATTTTATATATAATATTTTTTTTTTTTTTTTGCCCAGAGTCGGCTTTAAATTATATATATTTTTATCCCCCCCTCCCCCCCCCCTCCTGTGTTATCTGCATTGCAGACTCTGGGAAGCTCTGGTGATTTATGGATTGGCCCGGCGTGTCTGTGTGTCAGAGCTCACCTTGCACTCCATTGTATAATTATTTCTGATGGCTCTCCTCGTCTGGCTCCGACTTGTATGGAATACATTAAATGAAAAGATTAGAATGAGTCTCATTATTCGGAAACACAGAGAAGCTTCATGTAAATTCTCAGTTGGAATGGATTTCATTTCCATATATTACATACAGCTTTTATTTACATTTTTATGTAAATTCTTCAGCGATCTCTCTTCTTCTTCTCCTTCTCCTTCTCCTTCTCTCTTCTTCTCCTTCTCTCTTCTTCTTCTCTCTTCTCTTCTCTCTTCTCTTCTCTCTTCTCTTCTCTCTTCTCTTCTCCTCTCTTCTTCTCTCTTCTCTCTTCTTCTTCCTTCTTCTTCTTCTTCTTCTTCTTCTTCTTCTTCTTCTCTCTTCTCTTTTCTTCTTTCATCTTTCTTCTTCTTTCTTCTTTCTTCTCTCTTCTCTATTCTTTCTTCTTTCTTCTTTCTTCTTCCTTCTTCCTTCTTCTTCCTTCTTCTTCCTTCTTCTTCCTTCTTTCTTTCTTCTTTCTTTCTTCTTTCTTTCTTCTTTCTTTCTTCTTTCTTTCTTCTTTCTTCCTTCTTTCTTTCTTCCTTCTTCTTCCTTCTTCTTCCTTCTCTCTTCTCTCTACTTCCTTCTCTCTTCCTTCTTCTCTCTTCTTCCTTCTCTCTTCTTCCTTCTCTCTTCTTCCTTCTCTCTTCTTCCTTCTCTCTTCTTCCTTCTCTCTTCTTCCTTCTCTCTTCTTCTCTCTCTCTCTCTCCTTTTCTCTCTCTCTCCTTTTCTCTCTCTCTCTCTCTCTCTCTCTCTCTCTCTCTCTCTCTCTCTCTCTCTCTCTCTCCTTTTCTCTCTCTCTCTCTCTCTCTCTCTCTCCTTTTCTCTCTCTCTCTCTCTCTCTCTCTCTCTCTCTCTCTCTCTCTCTCTCTCTCTCTCTCTCTCTCTCTCTCCTTTTCTCTCTCTCTCTCTCTCTCTCTCTCTCTCTCTCTCTCTCTCTCTCTCTCCTTTTCTCTCTCTCTCTCTCTCTCTCTCTCTCTCTCTCTCTCTCTCTCTCTCTCTCTCTCCTTTTCTCTCTCTCTCTCTCTCCTTTTCTCTCTCTCTCTCTCTCTCTCATTCCACTTTTTATTTAAAAGAGGACCTGTTGGCTGCACTCTGTACTCATAACCATTCGGCGGACTGATACCAAATTTCAAAGGTTGTAGCTGATCAATTGACATTATGATGTCACTAATTAACCCCTTTCACCCCCTTCCTGCCCAGGCCAATTTTTCAGCTTTCAGCGCTGTCACACTTTGACAATGGTACGGTCATGCAACAGTGTACATATGACATTTTTATTATTTTGTTCAGACAAATATCTTTCTTTTGGTGGTATTTAAAGAGGGATTCCACCCGTGATTTGTTTATTTTTTTAAGTCAGCAGCTACTAACACTGTAGCTGCTGACTTTTTTTTACTAAGGACACTTACCCGTCCAGGGCGCCTGCGATGATGGGCCCCCGACGGCGATCGCTCGGTACTGGCGCCTCCATCCTGACTAAGAGAGAAAGAATGATGTAGTCCAAGGTACATGAGTAATTGGCCTCCATCCCAAATTTGAACAGAAAAAAGGAGAGAGTTTGGTCAGGGAGACTTTAAATGAGGCCAATCACTATGTAGAGTTAGCATGTGGGATATACAGTATTGCTTAATTGGGTTCCAACACAAAGGGGGGAGTTAGTTAGGGACTTTGAATGAGAGAGATGTATAAAGAAAAGGGTCCCTTTTGTGTTGGAATCCAATTAACCGGTTAAGACCCGGACCATTATGCAGGTTAAGGACCTTGCCCCTTTTTGCGATTCGGCACTGCGTTGCTTTAACTGACAATTGCACGGTCGTGCGGCGTGGCTCCCAAACAAAATTGGCATCCTTTTTTCCCCACAAATAGAGCTTTCTTTTGGTGGCATTTGATCACCTCTGCGGTTTTTATTTTTTGCGCTATAAGCAAAAAATAGAGCGACGATTTTGAAAAAAAATCAACTTTTTAACTTTTCGCTATAATAAATATCCCCCAAAAAATATATAATTTTATTTTTTTTCCCTCAGTTTAGGCCGATACGTATTCTTCTACCTATGTTTGGTTAAAAAAATCGCAATAAGCGTTTATCAATTGGTTTGCGCAAAATTTATAGCGTTTACAAAATAGGGGATAGTTTTATGGCATTTTTAGTAATTTTTTTTTTTTTACTTCTAATGGCGGCAATCAGCGATTTATTTTTTATTTTTTTTATTATTATTTTTTTTTCGTGACTGCGACATTATGGCGGACACGTCGGACAATTTTGACACATTTTTTGGCGAAAAGTGCTTTAAAAATGCACCGATTACTGTGAAAATGACAATGGCAGTGAATGGGTTAACCACAAGGGGGCGCTGTAGGGGTTAAGTGGGACCTCATGTGTGTTTCTTACTGTAGGGGGGCGGGGCTGGACGTGTGACGTCAGTGATCGTCGTTCCCTATATCAGGAAACAGACGATCACTGACAAGCCACAGAGAAGAACGGGGAAGGTTTGTTTACACTCGCCTCTCCCCGTTCTTCAGCTCCTGTGACCCGATCGCGGGACACCCGCGGCGATCAGGTCACGGAGCTTCGGACCCGGTTGCAAGCGCGCTGGCGTGCTCGCGACCCACGGCTGGGCTCTTAAAGAGGACGTATATATACTGCGTTTTTTCTTAGTTTCTGTTTATAAAATAATCGTTCTTCAGAAATGTAGGCCAAACTGTATTCTGCTACATTTCTTTGGTGAAATAACCAGAATCTGTGTATATTATTTATTCTGTAGAAAAGTTTTCATAGAGTTCACAAACTATGGGATATATCTGAAAATTGGTCAATACCATAGGCCCAGGCACACCCTAATCACCCTGTGAAGCACAGATTCCCCCTACTGCCCTGGCTCCCCCCCCTCCCCCATCCCCCCACAGCGTTGCAGACTTCCCTCCTCTCCTACCAGCTGTTGCTGAAGAGAGGTATGAGGATGAGTGGGAGAAGGGGGCGGTAAATGTGTAATTTACCGGTCCCTTCCTTTTTTGTGAACGTACACAGTTTTGGGGTGCAATAGGCTGTGCACACCTATGGTCAATACTGACGGCTGATCTTATTTCTTGAGGCCCGAAAACATCAGGTCAGTACAAATACCCCCCAAATGACCCCTCTTTGGAAAGTAGATAGTCCAAGATATTTAATAATAATTTTTTGATGAATGGACTACAAAGAATTTTCCAAAAGGATGAGGTGGAGAGCATAACGTACCTCCCCCCCCCCTCCCTTACAGGGGGAAGAGATAGCACCAGGATGCAGTATGAGAGGAAGACAAGCCGGTGTCTTGCCGAAAAAAAGGTTCCCTGGCAGATTATGCCCCCCCTGTACTGCGCAGGCGCGGCACGGCTCATGCCTCCGAAAATTGCCGAGCGTATAGCTCTAGACGGCTCCTACGTACACTTCTGACATCCAGGCTCATTCCTTACCATCCCCGTGGACATGGAGGATGTTAAAAACAGAGCCAGGAGGCCAAGCGAGCCGTCTGAGCGAAGCGAGGACGTGAGGCCAACTGGCCACTTACAGCGAGGTCCACGCAGGCGCCGCATGTTCGGCTATTTTCGGAGGCAAGCCCTGCGCCTGCGCAGTACGGGGGGGGGCATAATCCGCTGGGGGGACACTCATCGGCAGAACACCGGCGGATGATGCAAAGTGTGATGCTTTGGACAATGTTCTGCTGGGAAACCTTGGCTCCTCCCATTCGTGTGGATGTGACACGTACCACCTACCTAAACATTGTTGGTGACCAAGTACACCCCTTCATGGAAAATGGTATTCCCTGATGGCAGTGGTCTCTTTCAGCGCACTGCAAAAATGGTTGAAGAATGGTTTTGAGGTTTTGAGTTGGCCTCCAAATTCTCCAGACCTCCAGCCAATCGAGCATCAGTAGGATTTGCTAGAAAAACAAAGGCTGATCTATGGAGCCCCTCTCCCCCCCCCCCCAACTTAAAGGACTTATAGAATCTGCTTGGTGCCAGATACCTTCAGAGGATTAGTGGAGTCCATGCCTGGCGGGCAGTGGCATAGCGTGGGGGGGGGGGCAGGGGGGTGTTGCGCCGGGCGCAAGATTTAGAGGGGCTAAGCGGCAGGCGGCTGGTAACCTGCAGCTCTTCTCCTGAGCTGTGCAGTCTAGGAGACTGCGAGCACTTCCGTTTGTCTATAAGGTGGGTCAGTGTAGTGGTCAGTATATCAATCGGGTAGGTCAGTGTAGTGGTCAGTATAGGAATCATGTAGGTCAGTGTAGTGGTCAGTATAGGAATCATGTAGGTCAGTGTAGTGGTCAATATAGGAATCAGGTAGGTCAGGGTAGTGGTCGGTATTGGAATCAGGTAGGTCAGTGTAGTGGTCAATATAGGAATCAGGTAGGTCAGGGTAGTGGTCGGTATTGGAATCAGGTAGGTCAGTGTAGTGGTCAGTATAGCAATCAGGTCAGTTTAGTGGTCCGTGTAGGAATCAGGCAGGACAGTATATGAATCAGGTAGGTTAGTAAATTGGTCAGGTAGGTCGGTGTAGAAATCAGGTTGTACTGTACTAGCGGATGGGACTCAGAGAGTAGAGGTCGACCGATATATCGGCCGATATTTGGCCGTTTTGGATAAATTGGCATCACCTTTCCTGATGCTTTATCCAAATTAGGCCGATATTTTACATGGCCGCTAGCGGTGCCACGGATCTGAAGCTAGGCCGAAGCCGCGGCCTTTCCTGATGCTGTGACCGCGGCGGCAATCCGAGGATTGGCAGCATCAGGAAAGACCGTGGCTTCGGCCTTGCTCCGGAGCCGCGGCCATCTTGGTACACCCAGCGCGGTGGCCCTCTTCTCTGTTTACGCCCACAGAGGAGGAGGGGCCCGCGCTCGTGGGACACACACCGCTCTCTGGTGTCTGTAGCGGGGGGGGGGGGTCTATACTGGAGGGAGAGGGGGTCTGTACTGAGAGGGGTGACACCATTGTTTTTTGCACCAGTGCCATTTGACATCCAGTGCCATCTGCCAGTGGCAATACCAGTGCCACCATCAAGTGCCGATGAGTGCCATCTGCCAATGCCAACTGCCAGTGCCACCATCCAGTGCCAATAAGTGCCACCTTCCATCCAGTGCCACCTGCCAGTGCAATCCAGTGCCAGCTAAAGCCATCAGTGCCACCTGTCAATGCCAACCAATGCTAACTATTGCCACCCAGTGCCAATTAGTGCCACCTGCCAATCAGTGCCAGTGTCACCTGTTAGTGCCACCTGCCAGTGTCAATAAGTGCCTTCTGCTAGTACCATCTTCCAGTGCCACGAGCCAGTGCCATCAAAAAAAATAAAAAAATTGCCTAAAATATCGGCCACAAAAATTGGCATCATATATCGGCCGCCCAGATTTCTAAATATCGGCATCGGCCAGAGAAAAACCCATATCGGTCGACCTCTATCAGAGAGTGCTAAAAATCCGCTGGTTAGGGGGCGCAAATCTCTTGCCCTGCCCCGGGCGCTGACAACCCACGCTATGCCACTGCTGGCGGGTCAGGAAGGGGGACCTACTCGATATTGGGTGGCTGATCGGTTTATGTATAAAATAATAACGGAGGACGTGTTTGGACTGTAATCGCCCCGGACGGGTTCGCGGCTCCCCGCAGTCACATTGCTATATCTCAGCCGCTATAAATGAGTTTGCAGAAAACCATCTGTTGGTGTAATTGATGAGGAAGAAAGCGTGCCGGCACTTCACCGGCCAACGTCTTCCCTCCTCCGCCCCCCCCACCCGGGCCGCCATTTCTTTGTCTCCGGTGTCTGCCAGAATAATTAGTGTGATTTTTGTTTTCTTTTCCTTTTTCACTTGAAGGTGACTTTATCCTATAAAATATAAAACATGCGATAATGCTGAGAAATAAAAGTCTGTATTTCACGGACACCCTCCTCCTCCTCCTCCTCCTCCTCCTCCATGTGAGCGACGGCGTCCAGACTGCAATCTGCCAAAATTACATCAGTAAATGGTCATTTCTGATTGGTTGAAGTGACTGCACTCCTCTGCTGGACTCCTTCTTTATTTAGTAGGTCTGAATGTGCGGGACATAAACCTGAAGCAAGTCCTGTAGCCAGATTCAGGTAGGGGCGCGTATCTTTAAGGCGGCGTAGCGTATCGTATTTACGATACGCCGCCTTAAGTCAGAGAGGCAAGTACTGTCACAAAGCACTTGCCTCCTTACTTACGGCGGCGTAGCGTAAATGGGGCCGGCGTAAGCGCGCCTAATTCAAATGAGGATGGGGGGGCGTGTTTTATGTTAATGTTTGGTGACCCGACGTGATTGACGTTTTTTACGAACGGCGCATGCGCCGTCCGTGTACATATCCCAGTGTGCATTGCTCCAAAGTACGCCGCAAGGACGTATTGGTTTCGACGTGAACGTAAATGACGTCCAGCCCCATTCACTGACGACTTACGCAAACAACGTAAATTTTTCAAATTTTGACGCGGGAACGACGGCCATACTTAACATTGACTAGGCCAGCTTTATCTTTACGCGGCGTAACTCTTACGGAAACGGCGTATCTTTACTGCGCCGGGTGCATGTACGTTCGTGAATCGGCGTATCTAGTCATTTACATATTCTACGCCAAACTCAACGGAAGCGTAAATATTGCACCCTAAGATACGACGGTGCAAGCCGTCGTATCTTAGGTAGGTTTAAGTGTATCTCAGTTTGAGCATACACTTAAACTTACGACGGCGCAGATTCCGAGTTACGTCGGCGTATCTACTGATACGCCGGCGTAACTCTTTATGAATCTGGCCACTGGAATTTTAAACCAAGCATGTGCTGAATAAATGCATGCGCAGTAGAGGTGCACCGGATGGAAATTTTATGAAGCAACTTTCACTTGTCTGATACTAGGGCTCTCTTTGGCGTGTGACAACCAGAGCCGATCCAGCTTATACGCAAGCTGCGTAGGGCCACGCAAATTACTCGAGACCCCGCTTCCCCCTCGTGTCATAGCCATAGTTGCCAACTGTCCCGAATTTCCCCTAGAGGTCCACTGTCTCCGCTGGCCGCCATTTTTAAGAAGACCAAAACCCCTCTAGTACGATAGAATATTAAGCTGCTGCGGGGGTGGGTGCCGCAGCAGCTTAATGTCTATTGCAGCCACGCGACCCGCTCCGCCTCTACGGGAAACCGTAATGGCGGCCCAGACACTGCTATACCAATGCAAGGAAGGCTCCAATGGGGGGGGGGGGGCGGCTCCAATAGGGGGGCACCTGACTAAGGACAGCTCCAATGGGGGGACGCCTGACTAAGGATGGCTCCAATGGGGGGACACCTGACTAAGGACGGCTCCAATTGGGGGGACACCTGACTAAGGACAGCTCCAATGGGGGGACGCCTGACTAAGGACGGCTCCAATGGGGGGACGCCTGACTAAGGACGGCTCCAATGGGGGGACGCCTGACTAAGGACGGCTCCAATGGGGGGACGCCTGACTAAGGACGGCTCCAATGGGGGGACGCCTGACTAAGGACGGCTCCAATGGGGGGACGCCTGACTAAGGACGGCTCCAATGGGGGGACACCTGACTAAGGGGGGCTCCAATGGGGGGACACCTGACTAAGGGGGGCTCCAATGGGGGGACACCTGACTAAGGGGGGCTCCAATAGGGGGACACCTGACTAATGACGGCTCCAATGGGGGGACGCCTGACTAAGGGGGGCTCCAATGGGGGGACACCTGACTAAGGGGGGCTCCAATGGGGGGACACCTGACTAAGGGGGGCTCCAATGGGGGGACACCTGACTAAGGACTGCTCCAATTGGGGGGACACCTGACTAAGGACTGCTCCAATTGGGGGGACACCTGACTAAGGACTGCTCCAATTGGGGGGACACCTGACTAAGGACTGCTCCAATTGGGGGGACACCTGACTAAGGACAGCTCCAATGGGGGGACGCCTGACTAAGGACGGCTCCAATGGGGGGACGCCTGACTAAGGACGGCTCCAATGGGGGGACGCCTGACTAAGGACGGCTCCAATGGGGGGACACCTGACTAAGGACGGCTCCAATGGGGGGACACCTGACTAAGGACGGCTCCAATGGGGGGACGCCTGACTAAGGACGGCTCCAATGGGGGGACGCCTGACTAAGGACGGCTCCAATGGGGGGGACACCTGACTAAGGACGGCTCCAATGGGGGGACACCTGACTAAGGACGGCTCCAATGGGGGGACGCCTGACTAAGGACGGCTCCAATGGGGGGACGCCTGACTAAGGACGGCTCCAATGGGGGGGACACCTGACTAAGGACGGCTCCAATGGGGGGGACACCTGACTAAGGACGGCTCCAATGGGGGGGGGGACGCCTGACTAAGGACGGCTCCAATGGGGGGGGGGACGCCTGACTAAGGACGGTTCCAATGGGGGGACGCCTGACTAAGGACGGCTCCAATGGGGGGACGCCTGACTAAGGACGGCTCCAATGGGGGGACGCCTGACTAAGGAGGGACTCCGCTGGGTACGCCTGATGTAAGGGGGGACTCCACTGGGTACGCCTGATGTAAGGGGGGAGAATTTTGCTTGGGGCCCCAGGGAGGTCAGGATCGGCACTGGTGACAACTATTCTTCAACATTGACTCATCCTTTAGCTCCAATTACCTCATTTAAAGTCCCAACCCCCCCCCCCTTTTTTTTTGTGTGTGTGTGTGTGTTTATTTTTTTGTTTTTGTTTTATGTGCGCATATTGAGCCGGGACGGGGCTCTTTCCAGGCCGGCACCCTCCTGGTGCGAGTTACCAAAGTCTGTTGGGATGAGGACCTGGAGCGGCCCTCTAAGCTTTCCCATTTGATGATATTCATAACCTTACTTGTATTTTGTACATTTGTATTCAACACCAACGAATTGCTGAATTGAATAAAAAAAAAAATGAATAAAAAAATAAAAATTGATACAAAATTTCCCTCCAATTATTTATTTTTATTAACAATTGAATTGCATTGCGCACACCACCATAATGAATATTTTGACAAACTTTTTTTGCTGATTGTAGGCATTTTGGAAAATCCTGTCGCTGGAAAGAGCATGCTAAAAAAAAAAAAGAATAATGTAAAACATATGGGCAGTTAAGTTGTACAATAAACATAAAATCCGTACAAACCGGGAATTCCAGGAGAGAGCAAAAAAAGAAACGTGCGTCAGATTTTCTCATACATGGCGTCTTCTTCGATCAGAGTGTGACTGCTTGTTTATTTTTGTTAATTTGTACAATATTTATTACTGGAACGTTTTTCACATGGAAAGGAAAAGGGAATACAGATGTGTGAGAATACACAAATTATATACATGCTTTGGGGGGGAAAAAAAATGTTTTTAAATGGTGTATATATATATTTTTTTGTTTTTAATATTATGTTTACCCTTTTAAATTTTTTTTTTTTTTTACCAAAGCATGTATATAATCGTTGTAAAAAATAAAATAAAAATTATAATAAATAAATATATATATATATATATATATATATATATATATATATATATATATATATATATATATATATATTGCAATAAGCGTTTATCGATTGGTTTGCGCAAAATTTATAGCGTCTACAAAATAGTGTAATATTGGTGTAGTAGCAGTATAATATTGGTGTAGTAGCAGTATAATATTGAGGTAATATTGGTGTAGTAGCAGTGATTTGCAGCTATCGGTGACATTATCCCGCTATGATATGAACCTGGTTACATTGCCCCAAGCTGGAACAATGTCATTATATATAAAGGGCCAGATTCACATAGAATTACGCCGACGTATCAGCAGATGCGCCGACGTAACTCCGAATCTAAGCCCGTCGTATGTCTAAATGTATTCTCAAACTGAGATACACTTAAACATGCCTAAGATAGGACGGCCTGCGCCGTTCTATCTTAGGGTGCAATATTTACGCTGGCCGCTAGGTGGCGCTTCCATTGCGGTCGGCGTAGAATATGCAAATGACTAGTTACGCCGATTCACGAACGTACGCTTGCCCGTCGTAGTAAATTTACGTTGTTTCCGTAAGAGATACGCGGCGTAAAGATAAACATGCCCCCTAGGTGGCGTACCCAATGTTAAGTATGGCCGTCGTTCCCGCGTCGCAATTTGAAAATTTTACGTCGTTTGCGTAAGTCGTCCGTGAATGGCGCTGGACGCCATTTACGTTCACGTCGAAACCAATGACGTCCTTGCGACGTCATTTACCGCAATGCACGTCGAGAAATTTTAGGGACGGCGCATGCGCAGTACATTCGGCGCGGGAACGCGCCTAATTTAAATGATCCACGCCCCCTACCCGGATCATTTGAATTAGGCGGGCTTGCGCGGGTGGAATTGACGCTACGCCGCTGCAACTTTACAGGCAAGTGCTTTGTGAATCAAGCACTTGCCCGTAAAACTGGCGGCGGTGTAACGTAAATGTGAAACGTTACGCCGCCGCAGATCTACGAGAATCTGGCCCAAAATCTCTGCACCTGAAATGATTCTTTAATTTTGATTGGAGTTTTTCTGTAAAATATTCTGATTGCGTCTCATTTCTTTGCCGCCGTTATTATTAGCGGGGATCGCGCTGCGCGGAGTCTATGAGGGAATATCATTTCCTTATAACTTTGCATTGAATTTTGCTATATATATATATAATGTTATGTATACATTGTTACATTGTTGCATTTTAATGAGAAGTGATCTCCGTCTTCTGTAAGATTTCTCTGCTTTGAAAGGTTTTTAGTAGCGGGCGCGTTGTGCAGCGATGTGGAGGAGGGGGTGTCGCCGCGTCCGGAATCTCCGCCTCTTCCATTTACTTAATGACTTTCTTTCCTTTTATTTTTATGTCTAATCTCAGATTGGCAGAACTGAAAGCCCTTCTTCTTCACATGTATAATGGAGTTGTGTGGAGAGGGGGAGGGGGTGGCGAGGGCTGGTGAAAAGAGTGAAATGATTTGAACCTGTACTGAATCCGTTTCCATAGCAACCAATTATTCAATGGCTAAATTATAACGGTTTATTAGAAAAAAAAAAATGTTAAAAAAAAAAAAAAAAAGCTCCACTTTCCAATTACTGGGATCTCCGAAAGGTGCGACCATTGTGTGTAAATTTTTTATTTTTTTGGGGCCATTAATAAAATATTGACGGAATGCTCCGCCAAATAATGAGAGCGCGCTGCAAATAAACCGCCACCCGGGGAGGACTGGTGGGACGGACTCTACAGAGGAACCCGCGTTTTGTTTGTTTGATGTATAAAATCTACATAGAGAACGGGGGGGGAGGGGCTCATTTAGATGTGCTTTAAAATTTTAAGTGAGTAGACAGGTTCCTTTTTTTTATTATTATTAATAAATAATAATAATAAAAAATATTTGTTGTTGTTGTTGTTATTATTTAAATAACAAACACGTTATACTTGCCTGCTCTGTGTAATGGTTTTGCAGCCCCGATCCTTTTCTTCTTGGGTTCCCTGCCGGTGCTCCTGGCCCCTCCCCCTTGACCAGTTCCCTCACCCCCCCCCCCCCCTCCCAATAGCAAGCCACTTGATATGGGGGCACTGGTGCATGCTCGCTCCCAAGCCTCGCTCTATACATCCATAAGACACATAGAGCCACGGCTCAGCCCTGTCCCAGCTCTTTCGTCATTGGCTGACTGGCTGTGGTTGACAGAAGCTCTCGCTGCTGAGTCTTAGCCAATGAGGAGAGAAAGACCACCAAAGAGCACAATCCATTACAGCAGTGTTTTTTTTATTATTATTATTATTATATTTATATATAAGTCAGACCAAGGGTCCCCAAACACAGGGTCGCGGCCCACTACCGGACCCTGATGTAAGGAGAGGCTCTCTGGGGACCCTGATGTAAGGGAGAGGCTCTCTTGGGACCCTGATGTAAGGGAGAGGCTCTCTTGGGACCCTGATGTAAGGGAGAGGCTCTCTGGGGACCCTGATGTAAGGGAGAGGCTCTCTGGGGAACCTGATGTAAGGGAGGGGCTCTCTGGGGAACCTGAAGTAAGGGAGGGGCTCTCTGGGGAACCTGATGTAAGGAAGGGCTCTCTGGGGAACCTGATGTAAGGAAGGGCTCTCTGGGGAACCTGATGTAAGGGAGGGGCTCTCTGGGGAACCTGAAGTAAGGGAGGGGCTCTCTGGGGAACCTGATGTAAGGAAGGGCTCTCTGGGGAACCTGATGTAAGGAAGGGCTCTCTGGGGACCCTGATGTAAGGGAGAGGCTCTCTGGGGACCCTGATGTAAGGGAGAGGCTCTCTGGGGACCCTGATGTAAGGGAGGGGCTCTCTGGGGAACCTGATGTAAGGGAGGGGCTCTCTGGGGACCCTGATGTAAGGGAGAGGCTCTCTGGGGAACCTGATGTAAGGGAGAGGCTCTCTGCGGGAACCTGATGTAAGGGAGAGGCTCTCTGGGGACTCTGATGTAGGGGAGGGGCTCTTTGGGGAACCTGATGTAAGGGAGGGGCTCTCTGGTGACCCTGATGTAAGGGAGAGGCTCTCTGGTGACCCTGATGTAAGGGAGAGGCTCTCTGGTGACCCTGGTGTAAGGGAGGGGCTCTCTGGTGACCCTGATGTAAGGGAGAGGCTCTCTGGGGAACCTGATGTAAGGGAGGGGCTCTCTGGGGAACCTGATGTAAGGAAGGGCTCTCTGGGGACCCTGATGTAAGGGAGGGGCTCTCTGGGGACCCTGATGTAAGGGAGAGGCTCTCTGGGGAACCTGATGTAAGGGAGGGGCTCTCTGGGGAACCTGATGTAAGGGAGAGGCTCTCTGGGGAACCTGATGTAAGGGAGAGGCTCTCTGGGGAACCTGATGTAAGGGAGAGGCTCTCTGGGGAACCTGATGTAAGGGAGAGGCTCTCTGGGGAACCTGATGTAAGGGAGAGGCTCTCTGGGGAACCTGATGTAAGGGAGGGGCTCTCTGGGGAACCTGATGTAAGGGAGGGGCTCTCTGGGGAACCTGATGTAAGGGAGAGGCTCTCTGGGGAACCTGATGTAAGGGAGAGGCTCTCTGGGGAACCTGATGTAAGGGAGAGGCTCTCTGGTGACCCTGATGTAAGGGAGGGGCTCTCTGGTGACCCTGATGTAAGGGAGAGGCTCTCTGGGGACCCTGATGTAAGGAGGAGGCTCTCTGGGGAACCTGATGTAAGGGAGGGGCTCTCTGGGGAACCTGATGTAAGGGAGAGGCTCTCTGGGGAACCTGATGTAAGGGAGAGGCTCTCTGGGGAACCTGATGTAAGGGAGAGGCTCTCTGGTGACCCTGATGTAAGGGAGAGGCTCTCTGGGGACCCTGATGTAAGGGAGAGGCTCTCTGGGGACCCTGATGTAAGGGAGAGGCTCTCTGGGGACCCTGATGTAAGGGAGAGGCTCTCTGGGTAACCTGATGGACCCTGATGTAAGGGAGAGGCTCTCTGGGGACCCTGATGTAAGGGAGAGGCTCTCTGGTGACCCTGATGTAAGGGAGAGGCTCTCTGGTGACCCTGATGTAAGGGAGAGGCTCTCTGGTGACCCTGATGTAAGGGAGAGGCTCCCTGGTACCCTGATGTAAGGGAGAGGCTCCCTGGTACCCTGATGTAAGGGAGAGGCTCTCTGGGGAACCTGATGTAAGGGGGAGGCTCTCTGGGGAACCTGATGTAAGGGGGAGGCTCTCTGGTGACCCTGATGTAAGGGAGAGGCTCTCTGGTGACCCTGATGTAAGGGAGAGGCTCTCTGGGGAACCTGATGTAAGGGAGAGGCTCTCTGGGGAACCTGATGTAAGGGAGGGGCTATCTCTGGACCCTGATGTAAGGGAGGGGCTCTCTGGGGAACCTGATGTAAGGGAGAGGCTCTCTGGGGAACCTGATGTAAGGGAGAGGCTCTCTGGGGAACCTGATGTAAGGGAGAGGCTCTCTGGGGAACCTGATGTAAGGGAGAGGCTCTCTGGGGAACCTGATGTAAGGGAGGGGCTCTCTGGGGAACCTAATGTAAGGGAGGGGCTCTCTCGGGACCCTGATGTAAGGGAGAGGCTCTCTGGGGACCCTGATGTAAGGGAGGGGCTCTCTGGGGAACCTGATGTAAGGGAGAGGCTCTCTGGGGAACCTGATGTAAGGGAGAGGCTCTCTGGGGAACCTGATGTAAGGAAGGGCTCTCTGGGGACCCTGATGTAAGGGAGGGGCTCTCTGGGGAACCTGATGTAAGGGAGGGGCTCTCTGGGGAACCTGATGTAAGGGAGAGGCTCTCTGGGGAACCTGATGTAAGGGAGGGGCTCTCTGGGGAACATGATGTAAGGGAGAGGCTCTCTCTCGACCCTGATGTAAGGGGGAGGCTCTCTGGGGAACCTGATGTAAGGGAGGGGCTCTCTGGGGAACCTGATGTAAGGGAGGGGCTCTCTCGGGACCCTGATGTAAGGGGGAGGCTCTCTGGGGAACCTGATGTAAGGAAGGGCTCTCTGGGGACCCTGATGTAAGGGAGGGGCTCTCTCGGGACCCTGATGTAAGGGGGAGGCTCTCTGGGGAACCTGATGTAAGGGAGGGGCTCTCTGGGGAACCTGATGTAAGGAAGGGCTCTCTGGGGACCCTGATGTAAGGGAGGGGCTCTCTGGGGAACCTGATATAAGGAAGGGCTCTCTGGGGAACCTGATGTAAGGGAGGGCTCTCTGGGGACCCTGATGTAAGGGAGGGGCTCTCTCGGGACCCTGATGTAAGGGGGAGGCTCCCTGGGACCCTGATGTAAGGGGGAGGCTCTCTGGGGAACCTGATGTAAGGGAGGGGCTCTCTGGGGACCCTGATGTAAGGGGGAGGCTCCCTGGGACCCTGATGTAAGGGAGAGGCTCTCTGGGGAACCTGATGTAAGGAAGGGCTCTCTGGGGACCCTGATGTAAGGAAGGGCTCTCTGGGGACCCTGATGTAAGGGAGGGGCTCTCTGGGGAACCTGATGTAAGGGAGGGGCTCTTTGGGGACCCTGATGTAAGGGAGGGGCTCTTTGGGGAACCTGATGTAAGGGAGGGGCTCTTTGGGGACTCTGATGTAGGGAGGGGCTCTCTGGGGACCCTGATGTAAGGGAGGGGCTCTTTTGGGACTCTGATGTAGGGAGGGGCTCTCTGGGGACCCTGGTGTAAGGGAGGGGCTCTCTTGGGACCCTGATGTAAGGGAGGGGCTCTCTTGGGACCCTGATGTAAGGGGGAAGCTCTCTGGGGACCCTGGTGTAAGGGAGGGGCTCTCTTGGGACTCTGATGTAGGGAGGGGCTCTTTGGGGACCCTGGTGTAAGGGGGAAGCTCTCTAGGGACTCTGATGTAAGAGGGGCTGTCTGGGGACTCTGATATAAGGAGAAATTATTTGGGGACTCTGATGTAAGGGGGGAGGCTCTCTTGGGACCCTGATGTAGGAAGAAGGCTTTTTTTTTAGTGTAATTGCATATAGTTTATCTACTGTTTTTGTGCGTGTTTTGCAAAATTAAAGTGGGCCGGTCTGGATAAAGTCCGGTTTTTGGCCCAGTCCAGCCCCGCTGACAGGACAGAGCTCTGCTCCTTCCTGTGTCTCTCCTCGATGATCAGCGGGCGTCCATTGGCTGGCACCCGCTGTTGTCTGATTTTCTGCCAACAAATGTTGAATGGCACGCTTTAAAATTTACCGACAACAATTGTGTGTTTTCGGATTTTCCGATCTTGTGTACACAAGTCCTTGAGATGCAAATTGTCTCGCAGCACCTGTGTCGCCGCCGCCGCCGTATAGCGGGATGTTCTGCACTCCTGTGTGCGATGTGCGGGGGAGACTGACATTCCCGTCACAATGTTGTGATGGAAGAATTTGTATTTATTAATAAAACTGTGTCGTTAGGAATCCGACACACGTGACGCCTTCAATCACAGGAACCGATCCGACACGATCGTCACTTTTCTTTTTCTTTTTACATTTATTTATGTACTTCTGAACACATGCGGCACATTCACCCCTCCGAGTATAAAACACATCTTCCCGCTGGTGTCCTGTATTGTATGAATTGAGGGGATGGGGGGGTTTTATAAGAGTCCTCAGAGTTCCCAGTTCTACCCCCTTCATATCAGAGTCTCGAATTCTCCCTTCACATCAGTCCCCAGGTCTCCCCCCACCCCCCTTCACATCAGAGTCAACAGTTCCCCCCCTTCACATTAAAGTCACCAGTTCTCCCCTCTTCCACATGAGTCCTCAGCACCCCCTCCCCCGTTTTTTACCATCAGAGTCCCCCGTTTCCCCCCTTCACTTCAGTCCCTAAAAAAAAAAACCAGTAAAATGCATCTCTCTCTCTCTCTCTCTCTCTCTCTCTCTCTCTCTCTCTCTCTCTCTCTCTCTCTCTCTCTCTCTCTCTCTCTCTCTCTCTCTCTCTCTCTCTCCCTCTCCCTCCCCCCCTCTCTCTCCTCTCCCTCTCTCTCCCTCTCTCTCTCTCTCTCTCTCTCTCTCTCTCTCTCTCTCTCTCTCTCTCTCTCTCTCTCTCTCTCTCTCTCTCTCTCTCTCTCTCTCTCTCCCTCTCTCCCTCTCTCCCTCTCTCCCTCTCTCCCTCTCTCTCCCCGTGACATTTGTGCCATGCAGGGTCGGTCGGCCCGTCCATTAAGGACACATGGGCACGCCCCTCTCTCCAGCCACCCCCTAGAATGGATAATCTATTCATGGCTGCCGCCGGCCCCTTTTAGGACCCCAGGCACCAGAATTACGTCTCTAATAGGCTTGATGGGGCACAGTGGCTGCATTTGATAAGGCACATAGGCTGCATTTGATGGGCAGGGTGGCTGCATTTGATGGGCAGGGTGGCTGCATTTGATGGGCAGGGTGGCTGCAATTTATTGGGGCACAGTGGCTGCATTTGATGGAGCACAGTGGCTGCATTTGATGGAGCACAGTGGCGGCATTTGATGGGGCACAGTGGCGGCATTTGATGGGGCACAGTGGCTGCATTTGATGGGGCACAGTGGCGGCATTTGATGGGGCACAGTGGCTGCATTTGATGGGGCACAGTGGTTGCATTTGATGGGGCACAGTGGTTGCATTTGATGGGGCACAGTGGCTGCATTTGATGGGGCACAGTGGCTGCATTTGATGGGGCACAGTGGCTGCATTTGATGGGGCACAGTGGCTGCATTTGATGGGGCACAGTGGCTGCATTTGATGGGGCACAGTGGCTGCATTTGATGGGGCACAGTGGCTGCATTTGATGGGGCACAGTGGTTGCATTTGATGGAGCACAGTGGTTGCATTTGATGGAGCACAGTGGCTGCATTTGATGGGGCACAGTGGCTGCATTTGATGGGCACAGTGGCTGCATTTGATGGGCACAGTGGCGGCATTTGATGGGGCACAGTGAGGCTGGAATTGATGGGGTTTTTTTCAGTATTTTTCAGAAAAATACTATTTTGTTTTTTGCTGGTCTGCACCTGATGGGCACAGTCGCAGCACTTGATGGGGCACAGTGGCGGCACCTGATGGGCACAGTCGTGGCACTTGATGAGGCACAGTGGTGGCACTTGATGGGGCACAGTGAGGCTTCAATTGAGTTTTTTTTTTTTTTCAGTATTTTTCTGAATTTTTTTTTTTTTTTTTTTAGCACCAGCCACCACTGGTGACAAGTTACAGCTTTGTGAAGCCGGAGAGCCGCCGCCATAAACCTTTTTACGAGGATCCGGGCCGCTCTGCCGCGGACCGTAGCTGCGCCTGTAAAAATGGGATCGGTATATTGCGCGGAGCGCTGACATTTTGATTGTCGGCTCGGCTTTGAAGAAGCGGATGGATTTTCTCTCCAGCAGACTGTTCCTCTGATGAGATAACTCGCCTGCTACTTGTAATTCTCGCTCCTGACCTTGTGCCGACACTCGCGTCTCTCTCTATACAATGAAGATTATTTGCTGATGGACTTTTACAGCTTTTCCTGCGGAGAATAAAGTAGAGAGGCGGACTGTTTATTACACGTGACCCCCAAACCTCCACATCTGCAGATTAAAAAGCAATCGGGGAACTACTTGTGTTATCCAGAAAGAGCCGCGGCTCGTAAAGGGTCATTCAGATATTAGGGAGGACAGACTGTGACCAGTGGGAGTGCAAAAAATCCCACCATTGGTACCAGTGGAAGAAATGGTGTCCCATCAAGGTGTCAGTGGGGGGAATAGTGTCCCATCATGGGTGTCAGTGGGAGGAATAGTGTCCCATCATGGGTGTCAGTGGGAGGAATAGTGTCCCATCATTGGTGTCAGTGGGAGGAATAGTGTCCCATCATTGGTGTCAGTGGGGGGAATAGTGTCCCATCATGGGTGTCAGTGGGAGGATTAGTGTCCCATCATTGGTGTCAGTGGGGGGGAATAGTGTCCCATCATGGGTGTCAGTGGGGGGAATAGTGTCCCATCATTGGTGTCAGTGGGGGGAATAGTGTCCCATCATGGGTGTCAGTGGGAGGAATAGTGTCCCATCATGGGTGTCAGTGGGAGGAATAGTGTCCCATCATTGGTGTCAGTGGGGGGAATAGTGTCCCATCATGGGTGTCAGTGGGGGGAATAGTGTCCCATCATGGGTGTCAGTGGGAGGAATAGTGTCCCATCATGGGTGTCAGTGGGAGGAATAGTGTCCCATCATTGGTGTCAGTCGGAGGAATAGTGTCCCATCATTGGTGTCAGTGGGAGGAATAGTGCCTCATCATTGGTGTCAGTGGGAGGAATAGTGCCAGGAAATTCTGTAAATTATGTCCTGCACGCCTACAGCCTGCTGACTCTGGGAATGTGGTGACAGACAGTATTCTTTCGAAAAGTTTTACAATTTTTCTTGATAATGTTCTAATATATTTATATGTTGTAATACTTTTTTATGACCTTGTTGTTCTATATGTGTTGCCTTAAAAATCCCATTCCCATTGAGGTTTTTTCAGTTTATAGTGCATCATCATTGGAGTCAGTGGGAGGAATAATGCCCCGTCATTGGTACCAGTGGGAGGAATAGTGTCCCATCATTGGTGTCAGTGGGAGGAATAGTGTCCCATCATTGGTGTCAGTGGGAGAAATAGTGTCCCATCATTGGTATCAGTGGGAGGAATAGTGTCCCATCATTGGAGTAAGTGGGAGGAATAGTGTCCCATCATTGGGAGGAATAGTGTCCCCTCATTGGTGTCAGTGGAAGGAATAGTGCCTCATCATTGGAGTCAGTGGGAGGAATAGTGTCCCATCATTGGTGTCAGTGGAAGGAATAGTGCCCCATCATTGGTGTCAGAGGCAGGAATAGTGTCCCATCATTGGTGTCAGTGGGAGGAATAGTGTCCCATCATTGGTATCAGTGGGATGAATAGTGTCCCATCATGGGTGTCGGTGGGAGGAATAGTGCCTCATCATTGGTGTCGGTGGGAGGAATAGTGCCCCAAGGGCTTGCCTTTAGACAAGCGAAGGGCCGCAGTTTGGACACCACTGATTTAGGAGTCAAAAATACAATTTTCTTCTAGAACATTCATTGTAACAAGCCACTGTGTTTCAGGGGTCATGGAGTTCTCTCTTCATCAGGGTGAGAGGAATACAATATACTGTATAAATAACTAAATGGAAGTACTCAGGTAGAGATCAAGATCTATAATTATAAAAATAATAGGTAAACTGATAATAAAATTAGTGAATTGAGTATAGATAGCGCTGATTATCAACTAGTGCAAGGTGAGTACAATGAAATCAAATTAAAATATTCAATAGTGTGAATTATAAATGTAGGAAACTAAAATTAGATGTTGGACCGGTAAATTAAAAAATGCCCATAAAGGTTTACTTTGTAACAATGTTGATATGATTTCCTCTAAAACGGTTAAAAAGTTCCATGAATGGTTCCTGAATTCCCAGCATGCTTTGCAACGTCTCCTCCATTTCTAAGGACTACATTTCCCATGGTACCTTGCTGCCTACAAGCTGTGATTCCTGTACTGACTCCGCCCCCTGAAGCTCCTCCTCTCAGCACCTCTGTAGTTTAGAAGGGAGTCCCTGTGAATTGTTGGCCCCAGCCCTAAATCTCAAAGCTTAGATCATTTCCCCAATGAAACCACACTTATACTTAATAAGCTCCTCCTTGCCACTTCCTCCCCCCCCCCCCCCCGATTGGGCGCTTTATGTCGGAGACGCCCCTTGTCACTCGTGTTGTCTGTGTTGCAGGGCAGCGATGAGGAATTCTCGGACAACGAGGAGGAGATGTTGCTGGAAAAGTCGGATAGTGAAGGAAGTGACTACGCTCCCAACAAGAAAAAGAAGAAAAAGCTTAAAGAAAAGAAAGAGAAAAAAAACAAGCGCAAAAAGAAAGATGGCGAAGACGAGGATAACGAAGAAGGATGTATAAAGGTAAGGGGCGGGGTCACACAGCATCACGTGACAGGCGGTCACCGGACTGGGGTTCCCTCCTCAGAAGGCCTTTTCTTCATTCATCGGAATAAATGAGGTTCCACTTTCCGCTCCCTTCATCCTCAATCAAGTGGAGTGTAAAGCAAGAAATTTTACTACAGATAAGCTTGAGTTTGTTTTTTGTTTTTTTGTCTTTTGTCTTTTTTTTTTTTTTTTTTTTTTTTTTCTTCATTAGGGCAGGTTCTGACTTAGGGTTTAAAGGGGTTGTAAAGACAAAAATATTTTCCTCTTAAATTAAAGTCTGACAGTAGATGATAAAGTAAAAAGTAATGTTTTTCATTATAACTAGTTTGATACCTGTTGAAATCGAGGTGTTTTATTCACTTCCGTCACTCCTGAATCATTATTCTCACTGACTTCCTGGTTTGCGGTGCGCATTCATTCTTGCTACATCACGGACTAATGGGAACTACAGTTCCCATTAGGCTTAGCCTCCATGCCTGTGAGGGATAAGAGAGCATCTTCACACAGGGCTGTAGTCATAGGGAGGGGGTGAGCACATTCTGCTTTCCACCATGCAAAACGGCTCAGATGCTGGTGGAAAGCAAGAAGAGGAGAGACAGGAAATGGCATTTTCAAACCTGGATTACTGTATTTTGGAGGTCAAAAGGAAAAACGAGGTAAGTGATATTTAAATGCTCTAGCTTACAGCAATCAATTGATCCAATAAAAAATGAACCTTTAGTGTTCCTTTAAACTCCTCTGAGCAGGAGAATTTTTTTTTTCTGTTTCATCAAAAAAGTGGAGTTATATATTATTTTTTTATTTTTATTAATTTTTTTAGGAGCCAAAGACCTCAGCCCAGCTGATGGAGGAGTGGGGTCTGGACAATGTGGAATACAGTTTCTCTGAAGAGGATTATCACACGCTGACCAACTACAAGGCCTTCAGCCAGTTCCTGAGGTGAGAAAGGATGGAGAGTAGTATTTGTGTGTTCTAAGCTGTATGTGATCTGCATTTTACAGAGGGCTGGGCTGGCGGTCAGGGGGGCATTTATCCATTTATGCCCCTGGCACAGGGTAGTCTTCCTGCTCCTTCCTCTCCATTCATGCCCCCGGCACAGGGTAGTCTTCCTGCTCCTACCTCTCCATTCATGCCCCCGGCACAGGGTAGTCTTCCTGCTCCTACCTCTCCATTCATGCCCCCGGCACAGGGTAGTCTTCCTGCTCCTTCCTCTCCATGCATGCCCCTGGCACAGGGAAGTCTTCCTTCTCCTTTCTCTCCATTCATGCCCCTGGCACAGGGTAGACTTCCTGTACCTTCCTCTCCATGCATGCCCCTGGTACAGGGAAGTCTTCCTGCACCATCCTCTCCATTCATGCCCCCGGCACAGGGTAGTCTTCCTGCACCTTCCTCTGCATTCATGCCCCAGGCACAGGGTCGTCTTTCTGCTCCTTCCTCTGCATTCATGCCCCAGGCACAGGGTCGTCTTTCTGCACCGTCCTCTCTATTCATGCTTCCGGCACAGGGAAGTCTTCATGCACCTTCCTGTTTATTCATGCCCCTGACACAGGGAAGTTTTCCTGCCCCTTCCTCTCCATTCATGCCCCTCAACAGGGAAGTCTTCCTGCTCCTTCCTCTCCATTCATGCTCCTGGCACAGGGAAGTCTTCCTGCTCCTTCCTGTCCATTCATGCTCCTGGCACAGGGAAGTATTCCTGCACCTTCCTCTCCATTCATGCCACTGGCACGGGGAAGTCGTCCTGCTCCTTACTCTCCATTCATGCCCCTGGCACAGGTAAGTCTTCCTGCACCTTCCTCTCCATTCATGCCCCCGGCACAGGGTAGTCTTCCTGCTCCTACCTCTCCATTCATGCCCCTCAACAGGGAAGTCTTCCTGCTCCTACCTCTCCATTCATGCCCCTCAACAGGGAAGACTTCCCTCATCAACTTCCTTCGAGGCTCTAAAATGTTAAATGTGATCAAATGCCAAGAGACTGTATCATTTTTTCATAGCAACATTCAGCCTGTACATCCCATAAAGAACATCTTCACTTACTATTCATCTCTAACAAATACTAATTATTAGCACATATACAATATGTGAAAAAGTTACATTAAACCGCGTTCTTTAAGACGACACCCACCTTTCACCATGGACACGGCTCCGGGTTGTGGGCTGGCCCTCCACTATTGGCCCTGCATTGTATTTGATGACGTCTGTGTGGGACCGCCGGTCGGAGCGTTTTAGAAATGGCACTTAAAGCGGGGGTTCACCCTATAAACCCAAAAAAAAAAAAAAAAATTTCTTCTACCATAAAATCAGGCATTGTAGCGCGAGCTACAGTATGCCTGTCCCGATTTTTTTTATCCCCGTACTCACCGTGTACTCGTACATCGAAGATACCGACTCCCCTCGGGGAATGGGCGTGCCTATGGAGACGGAGGATGATTGACGGCCGGCTCTGGCGCGTCACGCTTCTCCGGAAATAGCCGAAATAGGCTTGGCTCTTCACGGCGCCTGCGCATAGCCTGTGCGCAGGCGCCGTGAAGAGCCGAGACCTACTCCGGCTGTCTTCGGGGAGAGTGACGTGCCAGGGCCGGCCGTCAATCATCCTCCCTCTCCATAGGCACGCCCATTCCCCGCGGGAGCCGAAATCTATAATGTACGAGTACACGGTGAGTACGGGGGTAAAAAAATCGGGACAGGCATACTGTAGCTCGCGCTACAATGCCTGTCTCGATGGTAAAATCGTGTCACTGAGGGTGAACCACCGCTTTAAGGGACTGGTCACACGGTGGATGGAGTCTCCTGGAGGGAGGAATGAGGCAAATATCACACCACCGTCCTCATCCCCCAGACCAGGGGTCTCCAAACTTTCTAAATCATTGGTGTCAGTGGGAGGAATATTGCCCCCTCATTGGAATCAGTGGGAGTAATAGCGTCCCATCATTGGTGTCATTGGGAGGAATAGTACCCCATCATTGGTGTCAGTGGGAGGAATTGTGCCCCATCGTTGGTGTCAGTGGGAGGAATATTGCCCCCCTCATTGGTATCAGTGGGAGGAATAGTGTCCCATCATTGGTGTCAGTGGATGGAATATTGCCCCATCATCGGTATCAGTGGGAGGAATAGTGCCCCATCATTGGTAATAATGGAAGGAATAGTGTCCCATCTTTGGTGTCAGGGGAGGTAAATACCTCATCATTTGAGTCAGTGAGAGGAATAGTGCCCTATCGTTGGTGTTAATGGAAGGAATAGTGTCCCATCTTTGGTGTCAGGGGGAGGAGTGATGCCCCATCATTGGTGTCATAGGAAGGAAACTGGCCCTAGTGTGGGTATCAGGGGGAGGGGTAGTGTCCCATCGTTGGTATCACTGGGAGGAATAGTGTCCAATCATTGGTATCAGTGGGAGGAATAGTGTCCCCTCATTGGTGTCAGTGGGAGGAATAGTGTCCCATCATTGGTATCAGTGGGAGGAATAGTGTCCCATCATTGGTATCAGTGGGAGGAATAGTGTCCCATCATTGGTATCAGTGGGAGGAATAGTGTCCCATCATTGGTGTCAGTGGGAGGAATAGTGTCCCATCATTGATGTCAGTGGGAGAAGTAGTGCCCCATCGTTGGTATCACTGGGAGGAATAGTGTCCCATCATTGGTGTCAGTGGGAGGAGTAGTGCCCCATCATTGGTGTCAGTGGGAGGAGTAGTGCCCCATCATTGGTGTCAGTGGGAGGAATTGTGCCCCATCATTGGTGTCAGTGTGAGGAATTGTGCCCCATTGTTGGTGTCAGTGAGAGTAAGGGCCATATAAAGACAAGCAAAGAGCAACTGTTTGGAGACCACTACCTTAGAGTTGAGGGGCATTTAACGCTTGCAGTGTGGTGGGAGGGACCTCATTGTGAGGGTATTTATTTTTTCTGTCTGTAGTACATCTTATAACAGAACTATTGGAGAGTGTGATGGGGCACGCAGTTTTCTCACGCTTTGCGTTTAGCAGTTTTGAATATTTGCTCACAGAATGTAGAATACCGAATCCTTCCACCTGTAGCACATCAGTCACTAAACCACACAAGTTTTTCCCATTTTTATTTTTTTAATGCTTTTCATTTCAGTGTTATTTCTTTCTTCTGAATTGTTTGTTTTATTTTTTAGGCCTATTTTATGTCATGTTAATAATAATAAACCGCTTTTATCTTCTTATTCTTTCCAGGCCTTTAATAGCCAAGAAGAATCCCAAGATCCCCATGTCCAAGATGATGACCGTGCTTGGTGCCAAATGGCGGGAGTTCAGCTCCAACAACCCACTGAAAGGCAGCTCGGCGGCGGCAGCTGCAGCGGCGGTGGCGGCTGCTGTTGAGACTGTGGCGGTTGCTCCTCCCCTCCTTGTTGAGCCTCTGCCGCCTCCTCAGCCTCCGCCTATAAGGAAGGCAAAGACTAAGGAAGGGAAAGGTGAGGTGTGGCGGTGATGGTTGTACACAATGAGCAGCAGGAAGGTGGTCAACATTTTTTTTTTTTTCGTTTTTGAAGTCATTTGTAGGACTGAAGGGAAAAAATGTAATACAATTGGCTACTCCTTAACCACTTAAGACCCGGACCATTATGCAGGTTAAGGACCTGGCCCCTTTTTGCGATTCGGCACTGTGTTGCTTTAACTGACAATTGCGCGGTCGTGCGACGTGGCTCCCAAACAAAATTTGCGTCCTTTTTTCCCCCACAAATAGAGCTTTCTTTTGGTGGTATTTGATCACCTCCTGCGTTGTTTTTTTTATGCGCTATAAACAAAAATAGAGCGACAATTTTGAAAAAAAAATGCAATATTTTTTACTTTTTGCTATAATAAATATCCCCCAAAAATATATATAAAAAAAATATTTTTTCCTCAGTTTAGGCCGATACGTATTCTTCTACATATTTTTGGTAAAAAAAATCGCAATAAACGTTTATCGATTGGTTTACACAAAATTTATAGCGTTTACAAAATAGGGGATAGTTTTATTGCATTTTTATATTTTTTTTTTTTTTTTTACTACTGTGGCGGCGATCAGCGATTTTTTTTTTTCTTTGTGACTGCGACATTATGGCGGACACTTCGGACAATTTTGACACATTTTTGGGACCATTGCCATTTTCACAGCAAAAAGTGCTATAAAAATGCACTGATACTGTGAAAATGACAATTGCAGTTTGGGAGTTAACCACTAGGGGGCATTGTAGGGGTTAAGTGTGACCTCATATGTGTTTCTTAACTGTAGGGGGGTGGGGCTGGACCTGTGACGTCATTGATCGTCTTTCCCTATATCAGGGAACAGACGATCAGTGACATTGCCACTGTGAAGAACGGGGAAGGTGTGTGTAATATATGTTATTGAAAAGGAAAGGGAATTTTTAATAACATTCAATTTTAAATATGACTCGTGTAGGGATATATCCCTACACGAGTCATGTTTTTTTTTTTTTGAATCAAAAGTTAGTTTTTATTAATACGTCATAATCATACAATACAGGTAGGATGAATACAAACATTGTGAGTAAATTTTTCACGAGGGTACAGAGAAAAATGAATATAATTATACTCGTTGCATAGTATGATGATCCCTGGTTTAAAACCACCCCTCTCTCTCTTCTATGGGATTGAACTATACATATGCTTAACTATGCTAGGCCTGTATCCTTGGGACTAGTTTCTTAGTAGCATCCCCTGTAATCATTCTGTTAGGAGTACATAATAACCATGACAAGAAACATATATAAGAATAACTATAAGAATGATAGATAACTCTGCAATGAACATATATAAACATGTGAGCTTTTCTCTTTTTCCTTCCTTTTCTCTCCCTCCCCCTCTTTCCCTGCCTCTCCGTACCCCGTCACACCATCAACTTCCCATAAGTCCACCTGTATCCCACTATCAGATGCTCTACCCATTTCCGTTTGGCGGCAAATTAACCCTGTAGTAATCTCTCCATAATCAGTTCGCTAGGTCCCAGCCCTGGCACATCCAACCAGGGACGCCACATTGAATAGAATTTTTTAAGGGCATTTCTATGTTGGTATGTGATCTTTTCTCTTATCAGGGAACTGTTTACCATTTTAACCCATTGTCCTTCCGATGGTACCCTGGGGGTAATCCAATGTCGGGCTATGGCCCTTCTTGCCGCATAAAGCAACCGTAATACCGCAGTGTGTCCGTTAGGGGATAGTGTTGGTTCTTCAAGGGCTCCCAGTAAGCAAATCACTGGGTCATGTGGCAACGTAAAGTCATAGGCCTGAGATATAGTGTGGATAACATACCGCCAGTACCTGAAAAGTTTGGGGCACTTCCATAACATGTGTAACAAGTCTCCTTCTTGTGTATTGCACTTGGGGCATATGGGGGAGTCCCGCACGCCCCATTTGTGTAGGCGAGTAGGTGTCCTATATACTCTATGTAGCAAAAATAAGTGTGATAATCTATGTTGTGCAGACACCGAGACCAACGGAGCTGAGGTCAGGCACAACTCCCAGGTATCCCCATCAATGGGGCCTAAGTCAGTGACCCACCCCCTTTTACATGGCAGCGTGGACGCGTCATGGGTAGTATTCAGCAACCTGGAGTAAACTTGGGATATCATGCCTTTCTTGTCCTTATTAAATAGCACATCATTATGTAGGGGGTGTTGTATTAGTGACATGGGAGAAAGTCTGACCTCCCTTTGAATAGCATGTCTCACCTGGAGGTACCTATAGAACTGTGTTCTGTCCAATCCAAACTCTTCCCGTAAATTAATAAAGGATTTGAGGGTCTGGCCCGCAAACAATTGTGCAATATACCGGATTCCTAAATCGGCCCAGGACCCGAATCCCTCTAGTTTGAAAATTTCCCTGAAGTAGGAGTTTTTCCAGATTGGGGTATACATGCACACCCCCCTGATACCCAGACTAGATCGAATGTATTTCCACAGGGTGTTAAGTAACACTACCGTGGGTAGAGTTTGGTCTAAGTGTGTAAATCCTGCTTCTAAGTGGGAGACCGCAGGGAGCACTGACTCTGAGGGAATCAGTGGGGCTCGTACAGGGTCTCCTGAGTCCATCTCTCCCCAATGTCCCAAGTGTTGAATTTGAGAGGCTATGAAGTAATGGCGGGCATGAGGGACAGCCAGGCCGCCCTGGTCTTTGGCTAACTGTAGTGTTGCAAGTTTTATGCGTGCTACCTTTCCCCCCCAGATCAGATCTCTAAACTGCGCGTCAATCTGGGCGAACCATTTATGTGGGATCCAAACTGGAGCATTGTGGAAAACATACAGGAGCTGAGGGGCCCACACCATTTTTACCAGGTTTGCTCTACCCGCTACTGACAGCGGGAGTTTCTTCCAGGCTGTGCATTTTTGCCTAAATTTAAGGAGTAGGGGAGCTAGGTTAAGGGAAAGGTATTGGGCAGGTTCTGGTGTGATCTGTATGCCTAAATATTTGAATTCGTTTACCACTAAAATGTCCCTAGCGCAGTCAGGTAGTCGGTCAGTCAGGGGGTCTAGAGGCATAAGCACTGATTTGTTCCAATTGATACTGAACCCTGATAGTTCTCCAAAGTCTGCGATCAATGTCATCACATTCTTCAGAGATTCCTGGGTATCTCCCAAATATATTAGAGTGTCGTCTGCAAATAACGAGATGATATCTCGTCTATTCCCTCTAATAAATCCTGTAATGTTAGGCGAAGATCTCATATGTATAGCCAAGGGTTCAAGAGCTAGGGCAAACAGCAGGGGTGACAGAGGGCACCCCTGCCGTGTGCCCCTGAAGAGACGGAACGAGTCAGACACCTCTCCATTGATCCTCATTCTTGCTGTTGGTGAACTATATAGCAGTTTCACCCATTTTAAAAAAGATGGACCTACCCCAAATCTACTTAGTGCCTCCCAGAGATAGGGCCATTCGACACTATCAAATGCCTTTGAGGCGTCAAGGGAGAATATAGCTCTATTGCCTGGATTGTCGACCGGGATTTGTATGTTTAGGAATAATCTTCGTAGATTATGTGCTGTGGATCTGGCTGGAATAAAGCCAGATTGGTCCCTATGAACTATGAGATGAATGCATTTAGATAGCCTAGTGGCCAGGACTCTGGCCAAAAGTTTGATATCGAATGTTAGCAAGGAGATGGGCCTATATGAATCCGGGGAAAGAGGGTCCTTCCCCGGCTTCAGCAGGACCACTATCAAGGCTTCATTCATAGAGGGAGGCAGCACTCCCGTTTCGAATGCTGAGTTGTAAGTTTTCAATAGGACAGGTATAATCTGGTCAGAGTATCTGCTATATATCTCCGAGGGAAGTCCGTCGGCTCCCGGCGCCCGCCCATTATGCGCCTGCGTCAGTGCCTCTAGAAGTTCCTCGCTAGTGATGGGAGCATTAAGCAAGACTACCTCGGGCCTAGGGAGCTGTGGTATTTGGCACTTGTCCAGGAACAGGTTCAATTGTTCTGGAGTGGGGTTGACCTTTGATGAGTAAACACTTTGGAAAAACTCTCTGAAACAATTTGTGATAGAACGAGTGGATTGACACAGCATTCCTCCTGTATCAACAATAGCTGCGATGTGGGAGGCAGGCTGCTGTGATCTGGCCAACATCGCCAATAAGTGACCTGTGTTCTCACCTTCCTCAAAATGCTTTTGTTGCAGAAAGAATCTCTTGTTTTCGGCCAATTGAAACGAGAGATCCTTAAGCAGGGTCTGGGACGCTAACCATTTTCTTTTAAGGTCATCATTAAAGGGGTCTGCAATATAGTCTACTTCTGCATTCCCTGCATCTGTCAGAACCCTCTTCTCCCATTCTTTGGTGTCAGTTTTGATGTGGTTAATAGTTCTAATAAGTTGACCTCGTAAAAAGGCTTTAGCCGCATCCCACACTATGTGGATATCTGCTGTGTTCAAGTTTACCTGGAAGAAATCCGTAAG
This sequence comes from Rana temporaria, assembly GCF_905171775.1. NCBI lineage: Eukaryota > Metazoa > Chordata > Amphibia > Anura > Ranidae > Rana > Rana temporaria. The sequence continues at coordinate 149,469,313 of NC_053498.1, forward strand.
GAGTGGTGCTATTGGGTCTGGCTCTGGGAAGAGCGATAACCAAAACGGGTTAAGTTTCCAGAGACTTCTGTCTCTTGTCTCACCTAGCCCTAAGTCTATCGTGAACGGAGAGTGATCGGAGGTGTGTCTCGGGTGGTAGTCTGAGTCCCTCACCTTAGGTAGCAGAAGGCCATTGCCAAATCCCATGTCAATTCTGGATAACCCACCCACTGAGGCTGACTTGCATGAATATGTTTTGGACTCAGGGTTGCGCATCCTCCAGATGTCAGTCAGGCCTAGTTCTCCCATTAGTCGTGCAAAAGGGGTGGGGCCCCTCCTGCCCGACTCCTCCATATCCGTGGTGTGTCTAAGTCTGTCCAGACCATAATCCATCAGGTTATTAAAGTCTCCTAGGACCATAACTGGGATACCAGGGTGACTGGATATAAAATTAGCTAGTGTTTTCAGTGTAGTAGAGGAGAACGGGGGGGGGATATACATTCCTGCCAACACACATTTAACTCCATAGAAAGAACCGTATAAGAAGACATATCTACCCTCCGGGTCTATTTTGGTATCTATACACGTGAATTGGGATCCTTTACGGATCAGGACACTCACTCCCCTCGAGTAAACCGTGTGGGTTGAATGGTATTGATGGCAAAATTGCCTACACGCCAGTTTTGGGGTAGAACCCGAGGGGAAGTGAGTCTCCTGTAAGCATATAACCTCCGCACCTATTCTCTTAACAGTGCGTAGCACTTCTATACGCTTAACAGAACTATTAAGACCCCGCACATTCCAAGACAGGTATCTAACGACATTCGACATGGCTTGCACGTTTTGGTAACATCAGGAGAATATGTTCAAGAACAGCATGCGAATAATGCAGTGGAACAAAATTATGAAACATATTGACATCCAGTAGCACATTAAAGACTGAAATAGCATTATAGTAGTAGGGCAGGCAGTCAGTGGGTAGGGAGCATCCTGGGTTATGGTCAAGGTGGTAACTGGTCAGAGATGACGGGGACAAGGACAAAAGAAGAAAAAAAATCATGGAGAAAAAAACAAGGCAAATATATGGTTTCAGTGTGCACGGTGCGGAGAGGCCTCCACTTAGCTGAGACATATGAGGTGTAGACAGGCTGATCTACAGCGCTCAGATATTAGGCTGGCAAGGGCCAATAACAACCCTCTCGGGGGCAACAGTGGAAGCAACCAAACAGTCCTGGTGCTTCTCAACAGCTAAACATTGGGCCTTAGCAAACCCAGCGAACAGTCATCGCCTATCTATAGGCATCCTAGAACAAAGGCAAGTGTGCATGTAAGCTGCACCGGATCTATAGTTTGAGCCATCTCAGTCCGTTGGCCGTCTCCCTCTGGCTTCCTTGATTGCCTGCTCCTCCCGATCCAGCCACTGCGCTGCATTTGCGGGGGAGTCAAAAAACTGAACTGAGCCAAAGACTTCCACTCTTAAGCGGGCTGGATACAGCATGGCATATTTTAAATCAAGAGCCCTCAGGCGACGTTTTACATCAATAAACTTGCTTCTTTTCTTTTGTAATTCGGCAGAAAAGTCCGGAAATAAAGAGACCCTAGTGTTATCAAATTTCAGGGCCGTCGGTTTAATTCTGGCATTGTAGAGCGTGGCGTCTCTATCTCTGTAGTGCAGGAATTTAAATAAAAAAGGTCTTGGAGGTGCGCCAGGCTGTGGGGGTCTGGAAGGAACCCTGTGAGCACGTTCCACAGTGAACATAGGGGAAAATGCCTCTCGCCCGAACGCCTCGATCAGCCACTTCTCAATAAACTCCACAGGGTTTTTCCCTTCTACCTTTTCCGGAAGGCCTATGGCCCTCACATTATTCCTCCTCATTCTGTTCTCTAATTCCTCCAAACGGGCAGAATGTTGATCTACCAGATGATTGTTATAAGCAAGGTCTCTCTGCATGGGCCCCATGTCATCTTCTATGGTGCTCACCCGTTCCTCCAATGCGGAGGTTCTCTCCCTGATTTTTTGGGCATCTTGCCTGAGGAATGAAATTTCAGACTTCATCCCCTTCACCTCCGTGGTTAATGCCGCTAGGGACACATTGCATGATGTTACTGCAGTGAATATGTCTCTTAATGTGGGTTCCCCTTCAACTACAGGGCTTTCCCGGCCCTGCGGCCTAGTTGGAGCCTGGTTTGGAGTACTCACTGTGTCCCACGTGAGTCCGGCCTGAACCGCTTCTTCCAGGGGGACAGTGTCGTCCGTTTCCGACCCGCCGCCTGCCGAATCATCCGGAGAGCTGGAGGATGCCACGGGTTCCGTTAGCAGTGGCTGGGAGAACAACTTCTCGGCCGCCTCGCGGTGCTTCTCTTTCGCGCTGCGGCCTGCATGCGCGCCATGTTGTGCCATCGCTTCCGCCGGCTTATTCACTGTTTGGCGCCTGCCGTGTGACATCGTGGGACGATTTCGCCGGGAGAGGTAAGTATGTGTTCCTCGGGTGTTGAGGATTCCTCCGGTGTGCTCAGGGATAAGTAAGGTTGCCTTTTTCAGGATAGAAGCAAGGATTTTCGGCGGAGCTCGCCTAGGTTGCGTCCGGCTACATCCGCTGCCTGGCCACGCCCCACGAGTCATGTTTTAATTGAATGTTATAAAAAATTCCCTTTCCTTTTCAATCTGCAGCCGCTGTCATTTTCTGTAAAATGCAATATGGCCGCCTGGAGGCGTCCGGAAAAAAAAAGATAGTATACAGAGTGCCCCCCCCCCCAGAAATGTAATTTGCTGATTGTGTGATTGGCTCACTGATTTTTCCAGAAGTCTGCACTAAGATTCAAGTCAGGTTTTGGGCATCCCCTGCAACACAAATGTCACTTGCCAACTGCCCACAGTATATCTACCTCATTACTTTGATGCTTAATACCGGGGGTTAGGGCAGCAGCTAGCTGCCATAACCTTGGTATCATTCTTTTCTGTGGTTGGATAAAAGTGATCCAAGCAGCAGATTTGTCACTTTTTGGGCGGCTTTCCAGACGTTTCCAGGTTTACCGAAGATGGCGCCCACTCGACTCTATGACCTGGGAGCACCGGAGCGACCTCCAACGTCACTTCCGGTTCTTGGGCTTAAAGGATTTGCCTTCTTCTTCTTCTTCTTCTTCTTCTTCTTCTTCTTCTTCTTCTTCTCTCTTTCTCTCTCTCTTCTTCTTCGTCTTCTTCTTTTTCTTCTTCTTCTCTCTTTCTCTCTCTCTTCTTCTTCGTCTTCTTCTTTTTCTTCTTCTTTTTCTTTTTCTTCTTTTTCTTTTTCTTTTTCTTTTTCTTTTTCTTCTTTTTCTTTTTCTTCTTCTTCTTCTCTCAATAAAGAGGACCTGTCATGCTTATGTCTGCTACAAGGGATGTTTACATTCCGTGTAATAGGAATAAATGTGATTAAAAAAAATAAAGGGACAGTGTAACAATGAGGTAAAAATTAAATTAAAGGGCCCCATGTATTTTTCCCCCCAAACATGTGTTTTTAAGTATGTGGGTGTGTTTTTTTTTTTAAACTATGGTCCTGGTGCCCAACCTACAGCCTGGGGGTCACATGTGGCTCTTGGGCAGTTTTTGTGTGGACCTCTGGGCCCCTGCAGACACCAATCTGTGTTTCCCTATTGCCCTATGATAGTAGTGATTTGTAGCAGCCTCATGTAATATGTCTCCAGTCTAGGGCTGTCTCTTGAAGAATGTCCCCAGTCTCCCAACAACTCCTATAGCATGTTCACAGCCTCCTGTAGTATGTCTGCAGTGTCTGACCATCTCCTGTATCATGTCTGCAGTCTCTGACCATCTCCTGTATCATGTCTGCAGTCTCTGACATCTCCTGTATCATGTCTGCAGTCTGACCATCTTGTGTTTCATGTCCGCAGTCTCTGACCATCTCCTGTATTATGTCTGCAGTCTCTGACCATCTCTTGTATCATGTCTGCAGTCTGACCATCTTGTGTTTCATGTCCGCAGTCTCTGACCATCTCCTGTATTATGTCTGCAGTCTCTGACCATCTCTTGTATCATGTCTGCAGTCTGACCATCTTGTGTTTCATGTCCGCAGTCTCTGACCATCTACTGTATCATGTCTGCAGTCTCTGACCATCTCCTGTATCATGTCTACAGTCTCTGACCATTTCCTGTATCATGTCTGCAGTCTCTAACCATCTCCTGTATCATGTCTGCAGTCTCTGACTATCTCTGTAATTTTGGACTTATATCGTGACCATAGTCTTTAACTATATCCTGTTGTGTGTCTGCTATCTCTGATAATACAATTTTTTACTGAATTGTATGTGTGGCTCTTTGGCGATGTTGGGGGCCGTATATCAAGAAGGTTGACCACTGAGCTTTTGTAATTGTGTATATAAATTTGTGATAATCTCCATTCCGGAGTGCTTCTTCTCTTTTGTAGCTGTATCAGATTGTTTGCTGACGTCAGGATGGTGCGATCCCCATGTGTAAATTTTGGGTGCAAAGATGTGACTCTCTTTTATCTGTATTTATTCCTCCTGTCTATGGGACTCGCAGGATATACCTGAAGCAGTGAAAACTATAGTGGTTGCCCAAAGCAGCCAATCAGATTGAAGTCTGGTTCCTGAGAATATCTGCACACTTTTCTTTGATCCAGACTTTAATCGTCCTTTTCTTAGAAATCCGTTAGATCTCTGTGGTGTTTTTATTACCATTATATTTATGGTTTTTTTTTTGTTTTATTTTTTTATTTTTTTTTAATCTTTTCAGGCCCTGGTGTCAGAAAAAAATCAAAATCCAAAGATGCAAAAAAGAAGGGCAAAGGCAAGAAGACTTCAACGCTAAAGTTTAAATTTGGAGGGATGGCGAGCAAGCGAAAAAAGGGATCTTCGGTAAGCGAAACAAAGAAACGTGATCGATTATCGGTCAGTTCCCAGCAGTTCCCGGCCTGTGTGGCTGGGCTTTGGGCTTCTGTTAATTGCAGCAGTTTGAGATTTTTTTTTTAGAATTTATTGACATTTGACCTGCAGTCAGGGCTGGACTGGGACAAAAATTTGGCCCTGGACTTTATCCAGACTGGCCCACTTTGACAGGTCTCTCCCATGGCGGCCGGACAACTCCCGCACCCCCCGGCCACCCAAGCCCCCTCTCCCCCTTCACTAGCCACTAGCCATTCTACTTTATTACAGTAGAACGGCTGGTACTGGTACTCTTATAGGCAGTACCAGTGGGAAAGCTAGACATTATTTCACCCGGGCCAAAGAATCAGTTCGGTGCCCCCCCCCCCCCCCCCCCCCCTTATGGGACAAGATTAGGCAGAAGTGAGAAACTCCCAGGCCATAGCTGTCCCCTCCCCCATGCTCCTCTATTATCCCCCCTGCTCCTCTTGTCCTCCCCTTGCTTCTCTGTTCCCCCCCCCCCCCCAGGTGAGCACTGCGGGGAGGGAGAGGAGGTGAGCGCTGCGGGAAGGGAGAGACAGAGGAGCGGAGGGGGAGGCGGTCCGCTGTCGCTGAGCCATCGGTCCACCGGGAAAACTCCCTGTAGTCCCAATGGCCAGTCCATCCCTGTCTGCAGTGGACTTCCTTCTGACCTGCATTAGGCTGGTTATTGCATGTCCATAGACTTGTATGGGAATACAAATCCCATTTGGGATGAACAAAAGCCAATCAACACAAACCCTTTCCTGAACATATTCAGTTTTGCAATCGTTATTTTAATTGCAGGAAGTCATTCTGTCTCTTTCACTAGCACTGAAACATCCAGGATCTAACACTAACCTATGGAAAAGAAGAAAGGTAACGGCGCTCTCTGCAGGGACAACCCAATCCATACACCACGTCCACTCACAGGTGCCGAGGCTCGATGTGTCCCAACACACTCCAATGCAACAGTAGTAAGAAGAGCCGGCAAAACTGTAGTCCCTTGAAGTGTTGTTTATTGGTACATCAAAGTGACAATAAAACAATAATACTGACGCGTTTCGGTAATAGCCTTAGTCGTAGCTATGACTAAGGCTATTCCTGAAACGCGTCAACATTATTGTTTTTTTGTCACTTTGATGTACCAATAAGCGACACTTCAAGGACTACAGTTTTGCCGGCTCTTCTTACTAGTCTAACACTAACCTATCTAGCCTTGTAAAGAAGAAATCACTATTCATACTTTTTTTTAAGCCACTCCAGCGGTGGAAGCTCTGCGGAGGACACAGCTGACAACGGCTGTGCACCCGCCTCCACAGCGAAGCCGTGGCTGACAGCTCAGTGTGGGATTGGATCGGCTTCATAATGTATACAGATTTCTTCTTCACAGGGTTAGATAGGTTAGTGTTAGATTGTGGATGTCTGTAGATGTAGAGATTTTAGTGTTAGGGTGGACATATCCTTTAACCACTTCAATACTGGCCTATCGTCATATGACGTCCACGGATGGGATCTCCCATCCTGGGTGGACGTCATATGACGTCCTGGGCTTTGCCGGGTGATATCTGAATGATGCCTGCAGCTAGAGGCATCATTCAGATATCCATGTCTTCAGCCGGCGATCCACCGCTTGATCGTTCTTAAAGGCGATGGGAGGGGACGTCCCCCTCCCACCGCCATCCAGTGCTTCTCTGGGCTCTCCCGTGCCATCGGAGACCCGGAGAAACGATCTCCTGGCGCCGGATGGGAGGCATAGAGATGACTGGTGACCAGATAATCACCAGTCACCTCTATGATCGTTGGAGGCTCAGGCGCGATGTTATGACATCACGCCTGGGTACCGGAATGTAAACAAAGCCGCAATCGCGGCTGAAAGCATGAGATCCGTGAATTTGTTTTCACAATCTCATGCTTTCCAGCCTGGAGGAGAGATGTGGGGTCTTATTGACCCCGCATCTCTCCATAAAGAGGACCTGTCGCACACTAATCGCACACAAGGGATGTTTACATTGTAATAGGAATAAAAGTGATAAAAAAAAAAAAAAATATGTAAAAATAAAATAAATTAAATAAAATAATAAAAAAAAAACATTTTTAAACGACCCTGTCCCGGTAGCTCGCGCTCAGAAGCGAACACACACGTAAGTCACGCCCACATATGTAAACGCCGTTCAAACCACACGTGAGGTATCGCAACGTGCGTTGGAGCGCCAGCAACAATTCTAGCACTAGACCTCCTCTGTAACTCTAAACTGGTAACCTGTAAAAAATAAATAAGCGACGCCTATGGAGATTTTTAAGTACGTATGTTTGGCGCCATTCCATGAGTGTGCGCAATTTTAAAGCGTGCAATAAGGGACAAACTGGGAACAAAGGGGCAGCAGGACTTTACATGAATCACAACACTGGGATCGGAAGAAACAATCAATATGTAATAAATAAGTTGTTTTATTCATAACATACGGGAACCAAATGCATATAATGACATTTCTGTTACATCAAAAAATCAGTACAACATAAGATACACACATGATTGGTAAATCACAATGAGGGAATCATACAGTTGAAAACATAATAAACAATGTAACATATGGTAACATGAATGTCAGCAGGTTACCCAAGAATGTATGAAGAGGTAGCATAGTACAGTAAATTGATAATTCAACCAATTGTTTAACACCCATGAGGACCACATGATTGCTGTAGTGAAACATAAATAAAAGGCTCTACGCGTTTCGTGGAGTGATATCCACTCATCAGGAGCTAGTTGGGGACACCTATAATGTAAAATAATTTAATTAATGGTAATTAATTAAAGCAGGAAGAGAGGGAACATTAGCTGTAATTCTGTCACTCTTACCTGGAGGTAGTTTAAAAAGTTGAATTAAAGAGCTATTCCTAGTATTGAGAATACTAAAAAAAAATAAAAAAAATTTGAGGATAAAGTTTTTCACAGTTTGGTATAAAATGTTGCAAACAACAGGTATTTTTTTCTCCTTTAGCCCTCCTCCCCACATGCTGTCAGCGTGCGGAAAAGAATGCTGATAACCGGCTTGTGTTTACTTCTTGATCAGCTGTCCTTGGACACAACTGATCACGTGGTAAAAAGTGCTATGTCATGAGGATGCAGAGATCACAGGGTGCGCAGGCAGCACGATCGCGGGAGGACGTCCTCGGGCACCCTCCCGGCAAAGTAGGCCTGTGCTGTAACCTTCTTTCGGCTACAGCGTGGGTGACAACTGGATCAAAGAGAAGTATGGCCAAAGTTTTTTGTCTGTACTTCTCTTGTGGGTCACAGGAGTACAATCACTTGTGCTCCCTTGAGACCCAGAGTCAGCGGATAGCGGGCTGGCTGCTATCAACTAATGGGACAGAGCAGCGATCGGAAGCATCCTGACAATATTGCTGTGATCCACCCTTCTGCTTTGTTGATTGGTGGTGGCTCCACCTTGCTTCTCCAGCAATCACTTGAGTACTGGTCTGGGGAAGGGACGGGCACAACTGGCTCTGGCCTTCAGTCATGCTCAGAGAGGTGGAGCCGCCAATCAACAAAGCTGAAGGCTGGATCACAGCAATATTGTCGGGATGCTTCCGATCGCTGCTCTGCCCCATTACTCAGAGCATGACCGAGGCCAGAGCCAGTTGTGCCCGCCCATTCCCCAGACCAGTACTTAAGTGATTGCTGGAGAAGCAGAATGGAGAGCAGTAACTGTAACGCCAGGGGTTAACACCGTTTACGATCTTCCATTCCACCAACCACGACAGCTTATCCGACAATCCAGCAGACAGGACCCATTCCATTCCCCAGAATAAACGAGTCAAGCTCTGTTCTCTGAGTCAAATGAATGAAACCTTTAATGGTACACTCAGCTTGTTATATACAGTTACAAGCATGCTACAGGGACAATGAAACTCTCCACCCAAAACATCACACAATGGGCCCTTAACGAGTTCCCCCCTCAATCCACATCCCAGACAGACATTCGGGCACAGCATCTAGAGGAGTTAATTACTACAGCTGACAAGTCACATTCCACATCTATTATCAATAGAAATTCACACAAAACAGTGTCATTAGCATACACAATGAAATATCTTAGGAGCAGACCTAATTGGCACAATGGACACAGAATGCAATCACAGCAAGACACTTAAACATCCCATAATAGGCAACCAGACTGGCTACCAAGCTCCAATTCACATCACCGCAGTAGCAGACTTAATTAGCATCTCAACAGTCTATGGTACACATTGAATGAAACATTCTTATTGACCTGTTGGGGTTCAGAATAAACAACCTGTAATGTTCCAAGATCCTGCAATACATGAATTATCATTAATGTCCTATCTCATGTAATCCGAGATATGGAAACACAGATACTCTACCTTTTTATAAGTGAAAGTAATCAAGATTCTAACAAGGAAAGCTATATTGTTACACACACACTACATAATTATTGATGTATCCCTGTATATCCAGAGCGATGAAGACGAGAGGGATGAGTCGGATTTTGATAGTGCCAGTATTAACAGTTCCTCCATCCGATCGGATCTGTCTGGGCTGGGAAAAAGAACGAAACGGAGAAGGAAAAAAAAGCGAGGTAAGCCTTTTTGTTCAATAACTTAACCACTTTACCCCCGGACCATATTGCTGGTCGAAGACCAGGCCACTTTTTGCGATTCGGCACTGCGTCACTTTAACTGACAATTGCGCGGTCGTTCGACGTGGCTCCCAAACAAAATTGCCGTCCTTTTTTTCCCCACAAATAGAGCTTTCTTTTGGTGGTATTTGATCGCCTCTGCGTTTTTTAGTTTTTGCGCTATAAACAAAAATAGAGCGACAATTTTGAAAAAAATAATATTTTTTACTTTTTGATATAATAAATTTTTTTTTCCTCAGTTTAGGCCGATACGTATTTTTCGTAAAAAAAAATCGCAAGAAGCGTTTATTGATTGGTTTGCGCAAGAGTTATAGCGTTTACAAATAGTTTTATGGCATTTTTATTAATATTTTTTTTTTCCTAGTAATGGCGGCTATCAGCGATTTTTATCGGTACTGCGACATTATGGCGGACACTTTTGACACATTTTTGGGAGCATTGTCATTTATACAGCGATCAGTGCTATAAAAATACATTGATTACTATAAAAATGCCACCGGCAGGGGATGGGTTAACACTAGGGGGCGAGGAAGGGGTTAAGTATGTTCCCTGGGTGTGTTCTAACTAAAGGGGGGTGGGACTGACTTGGGGAAATGACAGATCACTGGTTATACATTGTATGAACAGACGATCCGACATTTCTTCCCCTGACAGGACCGGGAGCTGTGTGTTTACACACACAGCTCCCGGTTCTCGCTCTGTTACGAGCGATCGCAGGTGCCCGGTGGTGATCGCATCCGCCGGGCACGTGCGTCGGCGTCAGGGGCGAGCGGGGGTAAATGAACACTTACAACCCCTTTACCTTAATCCCCCCCCCCCCCATGCAGATGATCACCAATTGGCAAATTATTATTATATGGTAAAGTGGATGTAAACCCCCCCCCCCCCCCCACATTTTACTTTTTACTAGCTGGATGACAGATATTATCATATTATCGGCTCTCACAGGTGCTGCTGTGTCTTGGGTCTGTTACACCAAACTGCAGGATTCCCTCTCTTCATTATTCAAATGCCAAACCTTATAGACGGCATGCGTTTTCTGCAGCGTGGGGGGGCGATTTCAGGTTTAAAGTAACACATGCATTGTTTTCTTTGGGTAGCTGACGTCGGAGGAGAAGGAGACGGCTATGAGACGGACCATCAGGATTACTGTGAAGTCTGCCAGCAAGGAGGGGAGATCATTCTTTGTGACACTTGTCCTCGTGCCTATCACCTTGTCTGCCTGGATCCAGAACTGGAGAAAGCCCCCGAGGGCAAGTGGAGCTGCCCACACTGTGTAAGGAATTTCCTCTATCTCCTGTAATCACCCTGGACAGTGCAACTGTTTTGTATTACCCGAGGCAAATGTCTGATTTCAGTTCTACTTGCTGGTGAAATTTTGATATTTACAATTAATCATTTTATCTGACTATGAGTGTCACTTTAATACCAACAGGGAAATCTAAGTTGACGTGAAGTCATTTAACTGCTTCCCACCCGGGCCATTGTAAAATGACAACCGGACAGGAACCCTATTGTTCTGGGAGGAAGTCATATGACGTTGTCTGCAGGACGCGCCTCATGTGGCCCCGCCAGGCCATGTTAGGCGCGATCTGCCACCCGCTGTATATACCGGACATGGCCGATGACTGATCACTGTACCAGCCCGCTGCTGGTTTCATGTGATCGCTGTGACCAATCACAGCAGATCACATGAGAATTGTAAACCATGAATGGCTTCCTTTCATGCCAGTCATTGTATACAAGTGTGTTGCTAGCTGTGATTGGTCACAGTGATAACATGGTACAGACAGGTTAAACACAGGCTATCTGTATCATGTGATTAGCTGTGGCTAATCACAACAATACACACTTTCATTCACTAAGTTTCTTTGCCTATAGCAGTGAAATTCACTGCTATAAGCATATAAAGGCCCAGATTCACAGAGAGCAAGGCGCACATTACGCCGCCGTAGAGCAAACACCGTACGCCACGCCAACGTAGCAGGGAGAGGCAAGCATTGCATTCAGCAAGCCAGTGCTCCCAACGCTGCGCCAGAGTGGCGTAGGTTTCGAAGGTGCACGCCAAATGATGGGCCGAGTGCCAGACAGGTACGTATAATGAACTGCGCATGCGCCGTGACGTGGACGCATACACAGCACCCCCCTGCTCACAACCACGCCGGCACAACTGCCTAAGCTACGTCGGATCACCGCGTACGCCATGAACATAGCGTTCGCCCAGCCAGACACACGTCCAACGCACAATACGCCGGCTTGTGTTCCCTGGTGCAGACCTGTGCATGTCTGTTGCCGGGTTGCACGTCATTTATGGGGAATAACTTTACGCCGGGCGTACAACTTGCACGCATCTCGCGTAGCATGCACCGGGCACACTCACGTTCGTGAATCGGCGTATTATTGCATGTTTGAATGGCTAATCAATGGAAGCAGCAACATGCGCCCAGCCCATATGTGTGCCCGCCCTACGCCGGCGTGTGCAAACTACGTTGGCGGGGTGTAGCCTGTTTTTAGGCGCATGTTGGTTCGTGGGCCTGCCGCACACATACGCCGGCGCACATTGGCACTTACGTCGGCGTAAAGTGTTATACGTCGGCGTAAGTGCTTTGTGAATCTGGGCCAAAGTGTGTAAACAAAAAAAATCTGATCGCTTTCTCAGAGTAGCACAGTGTTACTATGCATTGCTCTGGTCACAGTATGTAAAAAATAAAAATAAAACATATTTAAAAACTGTAAAAAATAAATAAAAACCTTTTTTTTTTTTTTTTTTTTAAATACTGTCACCAGTTAATGTCCCTGGTCACCGCCAAACCAGTTTTATGAGGACGCTATGCTGCACTAGTGACAGTATGTAACAAATAAAAATTAAATGTAAAAATCTTAAATTTCCCAAAAATTGTGAAAAAAATGTATTACAACTTCAAAAACCTTAACATGCCTCTTATTAAATACCTTGGACTGTCTTACTTTCCAAAGTTGATTGATCGGCTTCAGTACAACCAGCCTGCCTATAGGTGGATCAAAATTTGGCCAGTCCCTGCTGAACCAGCTGAATTTCGATCCGTCTATGGCCGGTCCTAGTGTTGACGTGGGCAGAAGATTTTATGAAACCACTTTATCAATTAAATCTTGAAGGAAAAGTATGGTCAAAGCTTTTTTTTTTTTTTTTTTTGGTCCTACTTCTATGGCACACAAGAATGAAGTTCGCTCTGCACTCCTGTCACCTGTTTTCAGCCGGCAGCATGCTGAAGCCCATGTTGGCTGACGTCACTCAGCTGGTCCAGGCTCTGGAAAGATCGCGACTTTACAGTCGGGATCCACCAAGATGCCTTGACTGGCAGCTGGCTCAGCCTCTCAGTGAGAGCCTGAGCCACCCGTTCCCGCCCCCTCCACAGACCAGCACTAAAGGTTTAATTGGACTTTGAGCTTTACAGTGGGGAGCACAAAAGAACAGTCAAAAGGCCTGCGTAACTAGGTAATAAAACTTTACAAAGATGGAAAAGGATATAAAAAGATATCCAAAGCCTTGAATATGCCAGTCAGTACTGTTCAATCATTTAATAAGAAGTGGAAAATTTGGGGATCTCTATTATCTCTATTATCCATTTTAAAAGGAGCCAAAAAAAATGTGATAAATGGCTTAATGTGATCACTATCCTTGAAAAAAAGAGAGTTTTTTGGCATGATCAGTCATATTTTCAATATAAATGCCCGAATTTCACAATTTCTAGGGTATGCAAACTTTTGAGCACAACTGTAGCTCATCCGCACCACGTTGAGTGAAGGTATTAAAATATCAGAAATGGGTTTGGCGTAGCACAGCCCTGTTTTTAATGTTTCCTCTGCCTGACACAGCAGCGTCTCTTCTTCCTCCCCTTTCCTGGGGATGCGCGGCGTAATGTAATCCTCCTCCTTGCTGCAGGAAGCGATTGTAAAGCTTTTATTGTGCAGCTGCACAAATGTAATGATTTTTGGGGCCGTCAGTCAGAGTTTCTCTCCATAACCCGTCCCTGTCAGCGGTGATGTTTGTATTGGCCTTGCTCCGTGTCACTACACAAAGGATATCCAGCGCAGGCCAACTCCTCCCCCCCCAGTTGCTATGTCATTATGGCATAATTGCTTGCAAGCTGAATCGCATACTGGCGTCTTCACAGCTGAACACCAAGCGAACCGCTAACTTACATGCAAGCGTTGTCTTACCTGCCAATGGTATTTGTATCACCAACGGTCTCCTAGAATCAATGACGTCAATTGTCAATGTAGCGAGCTTTTAAGGGATAACCTAAAACAATTTCTTACAAATATGGGACTTTTAAACACCCCCCGACCCCCTGCGGCTTTGAAAGCGTTCTTCTTCAGCACAATTTCAAACCTTTAGTGCAATATTAAGTGCGGCTTGCCGACGTCTGTGGGACCTTAGGTGCGGCTTGACGTCTGTGGGACCTTATGTGCGGCTTGACGTCTGTGGGACCTCAGGTGTGGCTTGCCGACGTCTGTGGGACCTTATGTGCGGCTTGCTGACATCTGTGGGACCTTATGTGCGGCTTGCTGACATCTGTGGGACCTTATGTGCGGCTTGCCGACGTCTGTGGGACCTCATGTACGGCTTGACGTCTGTGGGACCTCATGTGCGGCTTGACGTCTGTGGGACCTCATGTGCGGCTTGACGTCTGTGGGACCTCATGTGCGGCTTGACGTCTGTGGGACTTCAGGTGCGGCGTGACGTCTGTGGGACTTCAGGTGCGGCGTGACGTCTGTGGGACTTCAGGTGCGGCGTGACGTCTGTGGGACTTCAGGTGCGGCTTGACGTCTGTGGGACTTCAGGTGCGGCTTGACGTGTGTGGGACCTCATGTGCGGCTTGACGTCTGTGGGACCTCATGTGCGGCTTGACGTCTGTGGGACCTTATGTGCGGCTTGCCAACATCTGGGTCCATGTGCCCATGCCTCACTGTGCCCATGCCTCACTGTCTCCATGCCTCACTGTGCCCATGCCTCACTGTGCCCATGCCTCACTGTGCCCATGCCTAGACTGACGTTTAACATGGGAGCTTATGGAAGGGGTGCCTGGCTTTGAAAAATCGGTGCTTCCCAGCCGTAGGTCCCTCAGACAACAAACTTGTAGAAGAGAAATGGGGCTACGTGTGTACCAAGTTCTGGGTCCAGGGGGCCTACGACCGGCCGGTACCGGGTCCCCAAATACACCGGAGATATTACCATTTAACATGGGAGTCTATGGTTGGGGTGCCCGGCTTTGAAAAATCAGTGCTCCCCAGCCGTAGGTCCCCCAGATAACAAACTTTGCACACTTGTAGAAGAGAAATGGGGCTACATGTGTACCAAGTTCCGGGTCCAGGGGACCTACGACCGACCGGTACTGGGTCCCCAAATTCACTGGAGAAATTACCGCTTTAACATGGGAGTCTATGGAAGGGGTGCCCGGCTTTGAAAAATCGGTGCTCCCCGGCTGTATCTCCTCCAGACAACAAACTTTGCACACTTGTAGAAGAAGAGTGGGGCTACATGTGTGCCAAGATTGGGGTCAGCCGGTAACGGGTCCCCAAAGTCCGGGAGATCAGGCGCAAAAAGGCGACTCGAGTATAAGCCGAGGGGGGCATTTTCAGCACAAAAAAATGTGCTGAAAAACTCGGCTTATACTCGAGTATATACGGTAATTGAAAAACATGTGTTCAATATGTGTATATCTGAAGCTAATAATCCCTGATGATCCTGCCACGAGGGTCCATGTTCAGGGACTTCCTGTGGTAGCGTGACAACACTCTGTGCCCGTCTTTAAGTTGTGCTCTTGTGTTGTCACCTCTATTGGAGATGTCGGGCGCTGTGCTAGCTCAGATTGGACAAGCGTGTTCCTCCGTAGTCCCTGTAAGGAAAACCTCCATTGATTGTAGATAGGAAGTGGCTTTAAAGAGCCTGCAGGAGATCGGGCGCACTGAGGGTGCAACAAAGGAATGAAAAGCCCCCCCCCAAAAAAAAAATTATATTTCATAAAAATTTTAAAAAAGACACAAGGAGCCAGATTCTCAGTGGCGATACGAGGGCGTATCTCCAGATACACCGTCGTATCTCTGCGTTGCGTCGTCGTATCTATGCGCCTGATTCTTAGAATCAGTTACGCATAGATATCTGTTAGATCCGACAGGCGTAAGTCTCTTCCGCCGTCGGATCGTAACTGCATTTTTACGCTGGCCGCTAGGTGGCGCTTCCGTCAAATTCCGTGCTGAGTATGCAAATTAGCTAGATACGCGAATTCCCGAACGTACGCCCGGCCGACGCAGTAAAGTTACGCCGTTTACGTTAGGCTTTTGCCGGCGTATAGTTGCCCCTGCTATATGGTGGCATAAGTGCGGCGTAACAATGTTAAAGCGGGAGTTCACCCTAAAAAAAAAATTTAAGATTAGATTGAGGCTCATTTTGTGAAGGGGAATCGGGTAGTTTTTTTTAAAAACGAAGCAGTACTTACCGTTTTAGAGAGCGATCTTCTCCGCCGCTTCCCGACCCGATTCCCCTAGACAAAATGAGCCTCAATCTAATCTTAAAAATGTTCATTTCCGGGTGAACCTCCACTTTAAGTATGGCCGTCGTTCCCACGTCGAAATTTGAAAAAGTTACGCCGTTTGCGTAAGTCGTCCGTGAATGGGGCTGGACGTCATTTACGTTAACGTCGAAACCAATGACGTCCTTGCGGCGTACTTTGGAGCAATGCACACTGGAAAATTCCACGGACGGCGCATGTTTCTATCATTAAAAATATATTTTCTGCGTGTTTGTTCGGATAAAAGTCGCTTCTGATGAATAAAACAAACTTCGTACCCTAAAAATTCATTTGGTGGGAGAGAAAAAAAATAAAATAAAAATCAAACGATTGATTTGAACTCACAAGTTGCGTCTTGCTGGGAGGCGGAATGAGCTGAATATTGATATCTAATGATTTTGAGGGGGGAAAAAAGACCGCAAATCCATTATGTAACGCGGCCGTGTTTTTATTCCTGGAATACGGCTTAATCGCGTCTCGCAGGGTATCTGGACGAGTGATCTGCGAAGCCCATTAAAATGTTTTTAATAAAACCGAGAGAACAGAAGATATGCTGGGAAACCATAGCAACCAACGAGGTGTTCATTTTCATCAGGCGGACTGCACATGGTCAGAACACGATGTCTGATCCGCCGCCGCCGAGTACAAAGGAATCAGTCTAATAATATGAAGTTTTAAAGCTTAACACCAACAGATCCAAACAAACATCAATAGATGCAGTTATATGTTCATTGTAATATTAACCACTTAAGGACCGGACCAATATGCTGCTAAATGACCCAAGGGGTTTTTACAATTCGGCACTGCGTTGCTTTAACAGACAATTGCGCGGTCATGCGACGTGGCTCCCAAACAAAATTGGCGTCCTTTTTTCCCCACAAATAGAGCTTTCTTTTGGTGGTATTTGATCACCTCTGCGGTTTTTATTTTTTGCGCTATAAACAAAAATAGAGCGACAATTTTGAAAAAAATGCAATATTTTTTACTTTTTGCTATAATAAATATCCCCCAAAAACATATATAATTTTTTTTTTTTCCTCAGTTTAGGCCGATACGTATTCTTCTACCTATTTTTGGTAGATTTTTTGTCAATAAGCGTTTATCGATTGGTTTGGCAATAAGCGTTTATCGATTGGTTTGCGCAAAATGTATAGCGTTTACAAAATAGGGAATAGTTTTATTTTTTTTATTTTTTTTTTACTACTAATGGCGGCGATCAGCGATTTGTTTCGTGACTGCGACATTATGGCGGACAATTTTGACACATTTTTGGGAACATTGTCATTTTCACAGCAAAAAATGCATTTAAATTGCATTGTTTATTGTGAAAATGACATTTGCAGTTTGGGAGTTAACCACAGGGGGCGCTGAAGGAGTTCTGTTTCACCTAGTGTGTGTTTACAACTGTAGGGGGGTGTGGCTGTAGGTCTGACGTCATCGATCAAGTCTCCCTATAAAAGGGATGACACGATCGATGCAGCCGCCACAGTGAAGCACGGGGAAGCCGTGTTTACATACGGCTCTCCCCGTTCTTCAGCCCTGGGGACCGATCGTGAAGGTGGCGGCTATAAACGAATAGCCGCGCCCTCGTCCCGGATCGCTCCCCGTGGGTATCCGACCGCCGCATGTAGCGGGGGGGGTCTCGATCGGACCTCTGACCCACGTCTAGGCAGGGACGTACATGTACGCCAATGTGCCTGTACGTGCCATTCTGCCGACGTATATCTACATGCGGCGGTCGGGAAGTGGTTAAAGAGGATCTCCGGGCATGGGTATTTTATATATAGTTACATTGTTTCAGCTTGAGCCAATGTAATTATGTATAAACCAAATCTGTGGGATACCTCTAGAAGGCTCCTGGGGAGACCAGATATAGTGAATGCAGGCTCCTGGGGAGATCAGATATAGTGAATGCAGGGTCCTGGGGAGATCAGATATAGTGAATGCAGGGTCCTGGGGAGATCAGATATAGTGAATGCAGAGTCCTGGGGAGAGCAGATATAGTGAATGCAGAGTCCTGGGGAGAGCAGATACAGTGACTGCAGGCTCCTGGGGGAGATCAGATATAGTGAATGGAGGGTCCTGGGAGAGCAGATCTAGTGACTGCAGGCTCCTGGGGAGAGCAGATATAGTGACTGCAGGCTCCTGGGGAGAGCAGATATAGTGACTGCAGAGTCCTGGGGAGAGCAGATATAGTGACTGCAGGCTCCTGGGGAGAGCAGATATAGTGACTGCAGAGTCCTGGGGAGAGCAGATCTAGTGACTGCAGGCTCCTGGGGAGAGCAGATATAGTGACTGCAGAGTCCTGGGGAGAGCAGATCTAGTGACTGCAGGCTCCTGGGGAGAGCAGATATAGTGACTGCAGAGTCCTGGGGAGAGCAGATATAGTGACTGCAGGGTCCTGGGGAGAGCAGATATAGTGACTGCAGGGTCCTGGGGAGAGCAGATATAGTGAATGCAGGGTCCTGGGGAGAGCAGATATAGTGAATGCAGGGTCCTGGGGAGATCAGATATAGTGACTGCAGGGTCCTGGGGAGAGCAGATATAGTGACTGCAGGGTCCTGGGGAGAGCAGATATAGTGAATGCAGGGTCCTGGGGAGAGCAGATATAGTGAATGCAGGGTCCTGGGGAGATCAGATATAGTGAATGCAGAGTCCTGGGGAGAGCAGATATAGTGAATGCAGAGTCCTGGGGAGAGCAGATATAGTGAATGGAGGGTCCTGGGGAGAGCAGATATAGTGAATGGAGGGTCCTGGGGAGAGCAGATATAGTGAATGGAGGGTCCTGGGGAGAGCAGATATAGTGAATGGAGGGTCCTGGGGAGATCAGATATAGTGAATGGAGGGTCCTGGGGAGAGCAGATATAGTGAATGGAGGGTCCTGGGGAGAGCAGATATAGTGAATGGAGGGTCCTGGGGAGATCAGATATAGTGAATGCAGAGTCCTGGGGAGAGCAGATATAGTGAATGGAGGGTCCTGGGGAGAGCAGATATAGTGAATGGAGGGTCCTGGGGAGATCAGATATAGTGAATGCAGGCTCCTGGGGAGACCAGATATAGTGAATGCAGGCTCCTGGGGAGATCAGATATAGTGAACGCAGGGTCCTGGGGAGATCAGATATAGTGAATGCAGAGTCCTGGGGAGATCAGATATAGTGAATGCAGGCTCCTGGGGAGACCAGATATAGTGAATGCAGGCTCCTGGGGAGATCAGATATAGTGAATGCAGAGTCCTGGGGAGATCAGATATAGTGAATGGAGGGTCCTGGGAGAGCAGATATAGTGAATGGAGAGTCCTGGAAAAGCAGATATAGTGAATGGAGGGTCCTGGGGAGATCAGATATAGTGAATGGAGGGTCCTGGGAGAGCAGATATAGTGAATGGAGGGTCCTGGGGAGATCAGATATAGTGAATGGAGAGTCCTGGAAAAGCAGATATAGTGAATGGAGGGTCCTGGGGAGATCAGATATAGTGAATGCAGAGTCCTGGGGAGATCAGATATAGTGAATGCAGAGTCCTGGGGAGATCAGATATAGTGAATGCAGAGTCCTGGGGAGATCAGATATAGTGAATGCAGAGTCCTGGGGAGATCAGATATAGTGAATGGAGGGTCCTGGGAGAGCAGATATAGTGAATGGAGGGTCCTGGGGAGATCAGATATAGTGAATGCAGAGTCCTGGGGAGATCAGATATAGTGAATGCAGAGTCCTGGGGAGATCAGATATAGTGAATGCAGAGTCCTGGGGAGATCAGATATAGTGAATGCAGAGTCCTGGGGAGATCAGATATAGTGAATGCAGAGTCCTGGGGAGATCAGATATAGTGAATGGAGGGTCCTGGGGAGATCAGATATAGTGAATGGAGGGTCCTGGGAGAGCAGATATAGTGAATGGAGGGTCCTGGGAGAGCAGATATAGTGAATGCAGAGTCCTGGAAAAGCAGATATAGTGAATGGAGAGTCCTGGAAAAGCAGATATAGTGAATGGAGGGTCCTGGGAGAGCAGATATAGTGAATGGAGGGTCCTGGAAAAGCAGATATAGTGAATGGAGGGTCCTGGGAGAGCAGATATGTACTCGATTCAACCTGATTTTTTTTTTTATCTAAACTTACCAACATTTTATTCTCTGGGGTGACGGGTCTCTGCTTTCAGAAAATATATACTTTAGGTTGTAGTAATTTTTTAGCACGTAATGCAGATTTTAAAATTAAAAAATGTGCCCCCCCGGTAAGCGAGTGGTTAAGCACACTGTGACATTTGAATTGGTCTTGTAGGAAAAAGAAGGCATCCAATGGGAGCCAAAGGAGGAAGAGGAGGATGAAGAGGAGGGAGTTGAAGAAGAGGATGAGGAGGATGACCATATGGAGTTCTGTCGCGTCTGTAAAGACGGAGGGGAGCTCTTGTGCTGCGACACTTGCCCCTCCTCCTACCATTTGCACTGTCTTAACCCACCCCTGCCTGAAATACCGAACGGTGAATGGTTATGCCCGCGTTGCACGGTAAGGACGTATAGGATGTGTATATATATATATATACCTGATCACCTTTCTACGTGTTCTTCTTTCATGGCCCTCTGCTCGTTCCGCCCCTGGAAATCCGTTATGGGGGAAATGAGCCCAGACCAGGTACCTGCCCAGGTTAAAAAATACATTCCCCCCCCCCCCCCCACTATTCCTCTCACTGACACCGATGATGGGGCACTATTCCTCCCACTGACATCAATGATGGGACACTATTCCTCCCACTGACACCAATGACGGGACACTATTCCTCCCACTGACACCAATGATGGGACACTATTCCTCCCACTGACACCAATGATGGGACACTATTCTTCCCACTGATACCAATGATAGGATACTATTCCTCCAGCTGATACCAATGATGGGACACTATTCCTCCCACTGACACCAATGATGGGACACTATTCCTTCCACTGATACCAATGATAGGATACTATTCCTCCAGCTGATACCAATGATGGGAGCACTATTCCTCCTACTGACGCCATTGATGGGACACTATTCCTCCCACTGATACCAATGATAGGATACTATTCCTCCCACTGATACTAATGATGGGACACTATTCCCCCCACTGACACCAATGATGGGACACTATTCCTCCCACTGACACCAATGATGGGACACTATTCCTCCCACTGACACCAATGATGGGACACTATTCATTCCATTGACACCAATGATGGGACACTATTCCTCCCACTGACACCAATGATGGGACACTATTCCTCCCACTGACACCAATGATGGGACACTATCCCTTTAACTGACACCTAAGATGGATCATTATTTGTCCCTCTGACTCTATAGATGGGGCACTATTATTCCTTTTTACTGGCACCATTGTTGGGGATTTTTCTTTTCCCACTGATTCCAGCGATGGAAATGATTCTTCCCACTACTTCCAATACCTCCTACTGCCCACAGGCATTTAATTATTTTACCCCCGCTGACCACCAAGTCTGAGGCATTTTCTACTCTCATTGGCCACAGTCCGGTCCTCCTAAAGTCTGAAGGACAGTAAACTGGCCCTTTGCATAGAATGTTTGGAGATCTCTGGTCTATGGGAGAGGAGAAATAGTTTCACTTACCTGATCCTACGCTCCCCCCTGCAAACAGCACCTCCCCGCACTCTGGTCTTGATGACGTCAGGACCCAAGACCACTGAAGTGTGGGAGAGGAGAAGCTGCAAGGACTGCTCTGGCTGTGGGGAGGAGCGACATCTACAGCACACCTCCCAACTATCCCTGTGAGACACAATTCACTGCACACTCCTTGACTTTTCTGGTGAATAAATTCACTTTTTTTATTGCAAAATATGTTTTATTTTTTTTTATCTTTTTTTAATAGTGTCCGCCATTAAAGGGCAAAGTTCAACGGATCCTGCACTGGAAGTGGATTGAAGCGCCTTCGTTTGCACCAGCCCCTCCTCCTCTGATTGATCCACTCATGCCACCACCTAAGCCTATGGAAGGGATTCCAGAGAGAGAGTTCTTTGTCAAGTGGGCGGGGCTTTCTTACTGGCACTGCTCATGGGTGAAAGAATTACAGGTGAGACTTTAAAAAAAAAAAAAAAATGTATTTGACTGTAACGTGGACTCAGTAAATTGTGTTCCCCTTAAAGAGGCCGCCGTACAGCGACGACGATTCGCAACAGGGGAGCCAACCTGCCGCTGTATAATGACGGCGGCTGGTTGGCAAGTAGTTAGCCACTTAAGGACCCCTCACTTTTTTAAAGATGGATATCTTGGTAACGGCAGCAGCCGCCGCTGCCACAACCGAGATATCCATCTTTTCAGTGAGCGGTCCTCTTAGGCCCCTTTCACATTGGGACGTTTTTCATGCGGTACAGCGCTAAAAATAGCGCTGCTATACCGCATGAAAAATCATGCCCTGTACTCTTCAATGTGAAAGCCCGAAGGCTTTCACATTGAAGCGATGCGCTAGCAGGAACGCTCCAAAAGTCCTGCTAGCCGCATCTTTACCGCGGTATAGGAGCGGTGTGTTCACCGCTCCTATACCGCGCCTTCCCATTGAAATCAATGGGAAAGCGCGGTAATACCGCCGCAACGCGGGCGGTATTAACCCTTTTTCGGCCGCTAGCGGGGGTTAAAACCTCACCGCTAGCGCCCGAATATCGCGGTAAACACGATGGTATAGCCGCGCTACAAATAGCGTGGCTAAAGGATAACGGTGGTCTCCACGGCGGATTCGCCGCAAGATCACCGTTATCGGCGGTGGGAGAGGGGGCCCCCCTCTCGCCTCTCTCCTGCGTCCTCCACCGCTTACCGGAGCCGTCGGCAGCGGCGGAGGCGATCGGGTCCTTCCTCCTGCTCGGCTGGGATACGAGTGAGGGCAAGATGGCCCCCCACCCGTCTCCATAGCATAGCAGGGCGGAAGCGACGTCAAAACGCCACTTCCACCCATACTTCTTAAAGGGACATTTTCTTGTTGTCATTTTTTTAAATGACAATTTTTTTGCATTTTAGTCTAACTATGAGCTGTGACGTCTTTTTGACCCCTAGATCTCGTATTTAAGAGGACCTGTCATGCTTTTTTCTATTACAAGGGATGTGGAAGGAATGCCGTACATGTCGGTATATACGTTTTTTTCCTGAAAAGGAGTCCCCCTTTAATTCCTTATTATTAATAAAGCTGCGCTGTCTCCATCCCATTGTACTGTAATACCCCGGCGTAGCCGTATGATCCTTTCCACAGGTCTAATAGATGATAGTCACTGGGTGCGTTTTGGTGTTTCAGCTGGAGCTCTACCACACAGTTATGTTCCGAAATTACCAAAGAAAGAACGATATGGATGACCCGCCGCCCTTTGACTACGGGTCAGGGGACGAGGACAGCAAGAGTGAGAAAAGAAAAAATAAAGACCCCCAGTATGCAAAAATGGAAGAGAAGTATTACCGCTATGGGATCAAGCCAGAGTGGATGATGATACATCGGCTAATGAACCACAGGTATGAAGGTGACGGGGGATGGTGGTAGATCGGTCGTCTAGTGGTGAATCTCCATCCTTACGCCTATTGCTTATTATTTCCTTAGGACAGAATGATTTTGGTAACAAAAATGTAAAACATGTGAGTGTCATATCCTAAACCCCTGCTGTGGCGGGCAGGGGAGACATCAGGGATCTAATAGACCCCTGATGTCTCCATAAGGCCCCTTTCACACTGGGGCGTTTTTCAAGTGTTTTTCGAGTGCTATTCAAGCGTTATTCAAGTGTTTATTCGAGCGAAGACTCATCTGCAATCCCAATGTGCTGGTAAAGCACCACTAAGGCTGCTTTCACATTGGGGATAGAGCCGCGGTGACGGTATAGCCGCGATATTTGTAGCGCGGCTATACCGTCGTATTTACCGCGATATTCGGGCGCTAGCGGTGAGGTTTTAACCCCCGCTAGCGGCCGAAAAAGGGTATTGCGGGCGGTATTACCGCGGTATTACCCATTGATTTGAATGGGAAGGCGCGGTATAGGAGCGGTGAACACACCGCTCCTATACCGCAGTAAAGATGCGGCTAGCAGGACTTTATGGAGCGCTCCTGCTAGCGCACCGCTTCAGTGTGAAAGCCTTCGGGCTTTCACATTGAACACTACAGGGCAGTTTTTTTTCATGCGGTATAGCATGAAATCTTCTACATATTTTTCATAAACAAAATTGCAATAAGCGTTTATTGATTGGTTTGCGCAAAAGTTATAGCGTTTACAAAATAGGGGATAGTTTTATTGCATTTTTATTAATATTTTTTTTTTTTTACTAGTAATGGCGGCGATCAGCGATTTTTTTTTTCGGTACTGCGACATTATGGCGGACACATCGGACACTTTTGACACATTTTTGGGACCATTGGCATTTTTATAGCGATCAGTACTATAAAAATGCATTGGATTACTATAAAAATGCCACTGGCAGGGAAGGGGTTAACACTAGGGGGCGGGGAAGGGGTTAAGTATGTCCCTGGGTGTGTTCTAACTGTAGGGGGGGTGGCCTCACTAGGGGAAATTACAGATCTTCTGTTCATACATTGTATGAACAGAGGATCAGCATTTCTCCCCCTGACAGGACCGAGAGCTGTGTGTTTACACCCACATAGCTCCCGGTCCCCGCTCTGTATCAAGCAATCGCAGCGGCGATCGCGCCCTAGTGGCCTGCGAGAGAGCCGACATAGAGCTACGGGATTCACTTACGGGCAATCACTTAAGGAACATCTACACTGATAATAGGGGCACTGATTATCAGTGCCACCTATCAGTGCCCACCAATACTGCCAATTAGTCTCACCTATCAGTGCCCACCAGTGCTGCCAATCAGTGCCCACCAGTGCTGCTAATCAGTGTCACCTATTATTGCTGCGAATCAGTGCCTTTTCATCAGTGCCTCCTCATCAGTGTCCCCTATCAGTGCCACCTCATCAGTGCCCACCAGTGCAGCCTCAAAAATTACAAAATTACATTACATTTGTAAAATTTTATAGCAAACAATGAAATTTTTTTTTTTTTTTTTTGGTTTGTTTTTTAATATTTGGTCTTTTTGTAAAAGCTCTGGCCTGGGCAGGAAGGGGGTGACAGTGCCCTGGTTAAGTAATTGTATGGCTGAAAATGCCGATTTCTTTGTTTGTGGAAAAAATGTTTAAAAAAAAAAAAGTGCTCTAGAGGCTAAATAATTAAATTACTGCTTGAAAGTTTTTTTTTATTTTTTATGTTTTGTTTGTTTTGTAAGAATTTGTCTTTAAAGCGGATGTTCCACCCCAAAAAAATATTAAAAGCCAGCAGCTACAAATACTGCAGCTGCTGACTTTTAATATTAGAACACTTACCTGTCCTGGAGTCCAGCGCCGTCCGCAGCAGATGACGAGCGATCGCTCGTCACCCTGCTGCTCCCCCCTCCATCCACGCTGAGGGAACCAGGAAGTGAAGCGCTGCGGCTTCACTGCCCGGTTCCCTACGGCGCATGCGCGAGTCGCGCCGCGCCAGCCGATTGGCTCCCGCTGTGTGCTGGGAGCCGAGTGTTCCCAGCACACAACGGGGGGGGGGGGGGGCGACGGGATGTGACGGAATGCCCGTCTTTTGCCCGTGAATGCCGGGCTGGAAGTGGGTGCAAATGCCTGTCTTTAGAGGGGGAGGGTTCCGATCAGCGGAACTTCACTTTAGGGTGGAGAACCGCTTTAAATTACTGCTTGAAAGAATTTTTTTTTTTTTTTTTATGTTTTGTTTGTTTTGTTAGAATTTTTCTTTAATCTATCAGGCAAAAAAGAAAAAGATGAAATCCAGGACAAACTCCCCCACAGAGATGAACAATTTCCTTTTTTGAAGCGTTCCTCTATGGTACGTCTGTTTCTCACCGCTGAGTTTTATTCACGTTTTTGCGGTGTAATATATTTGAACCGATATATTTCAAAAACAATATTGCTGCCCACTGAGTTCGTCCGAGCTCCTTAACTTATAAATAAAAAATATTTCCCCTTATACATTATTTACAGCCACAAAGCGTGAGCTGACCTTGGTGGTGAAATGTGGCGCAGACTGAACATAAAGCATCTTTATGATGCACAGTCCTCCGGCTGGCGGCGCGGAAATATTGGAAAGACGCCGCTTTTGAGATCGGGCCGCCGAAAAACGGGCCGTCTGTCGCTGCTGGGCTTATTCTTATTCTCAAAGTGTTTTGAACATAGGGAACATACTTAACCCCTTCCTCGCCCCCTAGTGTTAACCCCTTCACTGCCAGTGGCATTTTTATAGTAATCAATGCATTTTTATAGCTCTGATCGCTATAAAAATCCCAATGGTCACAAAAATGTGTCAATAGTGTCCGATGTGTCCGCCATAGGGTCGCAGTACCGATACAAATCACTGATTGCCGCCATTACTAGTAAAAAAAAAATATTAATAAAAATGCCATAAAACTATCCCCTATTTTGTAAACGCTATAACTTTTGCGCAAACCAATCAATGAACGCTTATTGCGATTTATTTTTTATTTTTTTTAGAAAAAATTGTAGAAGAATACGTATCGGCCTAAACTGAGGGGGAAAAAAAATAATTTTTTTATATATATATTTTTGGGGATATTTATTATAGCAAAAAGTAAAAAAATATTCATTATTTTTTTTCAAAATTGTCGCTCTATTTTTGTTTATAGCGCAAAAAATAAAAACCGCAGAGGTGATCAAATACCACCAAAAGAAAGCTCTATTTGTGGGGGGAAAAAAGGACGCCAATTTTGTTTTGGGAGCCACGTCGCACGACCGCGCAATTGTCAGTTAAAGCGACGCAGTGCCGAATTGCGAAAAGGGACCCCGGTCATTGACCAGCAAAATGGTCCGGGGCTCAAGTGGTTAAAAGAAGTTACACCTTTTTTTTTTTCACTTATTGAAGATTTATGCATTATTGAAGATATTGGGCTAGATTCAGATAGCCCGCCGTAAGTTTGTGCGGGCGTAGCGTATCTCAGATTCGCTACGCCGCCGTAACTTAGTGGGGCTGGATTCACAAAGAATCTGCGCCCTAAGTTACGGCGCCGTAGCGTAAATCTGCCGGCGTAAGCACGCCAAATTCAAATTGTAAAGAGGTGGGCGTGTTTTATGTAAATAAAACATGACCCCCACGTAAATTACGTCTCTAACGAACGGCGCATGCGCCGTCCGTGAACGTATCCCAGTGCGCATGCTCCTAATCACGATGCAAATAGTCAATGCTTTCGACGTGAACATATATTACGCAAAGCCCTATTCGCGAACGACTTACGCAAACGTCGTAAACGACGCAAAATTCGACGCTGTCCCGACGTCTATACAAATCAGGGGTTGACAAATTTGCTTGGAATCTAGGAGCCAGCTAAAAAAGTTAGGAGCCAGAAAACGCACCCCGTCCCGACGAGCTTGCGCGCAGAAGTGAACACATACGTGAGCAGCGCTCGCATATGTAAACAGTGTTCAAACGCAATTTTGAAGCGTGACATGTTGGGTATGAATTTACTCGGCGTAACATTATCTTTCATAATATTAAAAAAAATGGGGATAACTTTACTGTTGTCTTATTTTTTTATTAAAAAAAGTGTAATTTTTTCCCAAAAAAGTGTGCTTGTAAGACCGCTGCGCGAATACGGCGTGACAGAAAGTATTGCAACGATCGCCATTTTATTCTCTAGGGTGTTGGGATAAAAAATATATATAATGTTTGGGGGTTCTAATTAGAGGGAAGAAGATGGCAGTGAAAATAGTGAAAAATGACATTAGAATTGCTGTTTAACTTGTAATGCTTAACTTGTAATACCAACGGCCACCACCAGATGGCGCCAGCTCACAAAAAAAAATTTTTTTTTTTTGCCCACCTTCCAAGCCAAGTCGCCAGGACACTATTTATAGTCGCTATGGCGACCTGGCGCCCGGGATTTGTCGATCCCTGCTTAACATTGGATACTCCTAATAGCAGGAGTAACCTTACGCCGGAAAAAGCCTTACGTAAACGACGGAAAAAAATCCACCGGGCGCACGTACGTTTCTGAATCGGCTTATCTAGCTCATTTGCATATTCTACGCCAAAATCAACGAAAGCGCCACCTAGCGGGCAGCGTAAATATGCACCCTAAGATACAACGGTGTAAGAGACTTACGTCGGTCGTATCTTAGCAAAATTCCGGCATATCTTGCTTTCTGAATACAGAAAAAAGATACGCCGGCGCATCCTAGAAGTTACGCGGTGTATCAACAGATACGCCGACGTAACTTCTTACTGAATCTAGTCCATTGTTACTATATTTTTTTATTATCTAGTATGTAAAGTAAGCGCCCTTATACCCCCTATTTATTTATTCATTTTATCAGTGTGTGAACACTTAGTAGGTGGCTGCTACTTATTTTCTTTCTTTTATTTTTACTCACTCCCCTTATATTGGTTTGCGCGTCAGTTTTCCCCCATTTTGCAGACCATGCAGAGCTGCTCGATTAATCGCGGAGAGAATCGCAATCTCGATTCTCCCCGCCCGCGATCTCCCCACGGGATAACCCGCAATTCTTTTGTGTCACCGCCGGTTCCACGTAACCAGCGTGGAACGCAAATGGCGCCGATATCACAAAACTGACGTCGGCAGCCTGCGCCGCTGGATGGATGCCTGGGCTTCTCTCACAGTTCTGTACAACTGTAGTGTGTATCCTTGCGCCACCCAGTGGTTGCCGGCGGTACTGCTTCTGATGTATTAATCTTTCTCACAGTTCTGTACAACTGTAGTGTGTTTCCATGCGCCACCCAATGGTTGCTTCTGACGTATAAAAAAGAGACCAGTGATATGTCTATTATCTTAAAGACCATATAACTCCTATGAAAAAAGCAGAATCAAACTTTGATTCTGCTTTTTTCATAGGAGTTACATGGTCTTTAACATTATAGACCTATCACTGGTCTCTTTTTTTATATATTCATATTTTCAGATAAATCACAGGTTTATTTATTTGGGGGGGGGGGGGGGGGGGGGTCCTGGCATTCAGTTTTTGAGAATCGTGAGAGAATCGTGATCTTTGGTCTAAGCCAGGGGTCTCCAAACTTTTCAAACAAAGGGCCAGTTTTGTGTCCTTAAGACTTTAGGAGGGCCGAATTGTGGCCAGCGGTGACAATAAATATGGCCTCCTCAGTAAGAGGAGTATTGCCCCTATTAGTAGGAGGAATAGTATCCCATCATTAGTATCAGTGGAAGAAATAGTGCCCCCTTGTTGGAGTCAATGGGATGAATAGTGCCCCATATCAGTTGGAGGAAAAGTGCCCCAAGGGCCGGATAAAGGCTAGTAAAGGGCCACATCTGGCCCTCGGGCCGCAGTTTGGAGGTCCCTGGTCTAAGCAAAAGAATCGTGATTCTCATTTTGACCAGAATCGTGCAGCTCTAGCTGCCAGACATATAGCTAGATTCACAAAGAGTTTACGCTGGCGTATATATTCATACGCCGCGTAACTTCTAGTTTGCTCCGGCGTATCTTTGTTTGGTATCCACAAAACAAGATACGCCTGAAGCTGGGCTATATCCGACTGGCGTACGTCTTAGTACGCAGTCGAATCGTAGGTGCATATTTACGCTGGCCGCTAGGTGGCGTTTCCGTCGATTTCCGCGTCGAGTATGCAAATTAGCTAGATACGGCGATCCACGAACGTACGTCCGGCCGGTGCATTATTTTTACGTCGTTTCTGTAAGGCTTTTTTCGGCGTATAGTTACCCCTGCTCTATGAGGCGTATCCTATGTTAAGTATGGACGTCGTTCCCGCGTCGAATTTTGAAAATGTTACGTTGTTCGCGAATAGGGCTTTGCGTAGAATGACGTTCACGTCGTAAGCATTGGCTTGTTGCGGGTTAATTTCGAGCATGCGCACTGGGATACCCCCACGGACGGCGCATGCGCCGTTCAGAAAAAAACGTCATTTACGTCGGGTCAAGACGTATTACGATAAAACACGCCCCCATCTCATCTCATTTGAATTGCGCGCGCCCTTATGCCGACACAGTTACACTATGCCGCCGTAACTTACGGCGCTAATTCTTTGAGAATACGGGAAATACGATGTAAGTTACGGCGGCGTAGTGTTTCTGAGATACGCCGGCCGTAAAGAAGCGCCGCGCTTCGTGGATCTGGCCCATAATTTCTAAATGAAAAAGCGGTGTCGCCCACCTGGCTGCGCTGTCTGTCAGTCCGAGTACAAAACCTTTTCCTGTTCCTGTTTCTAGCAAATTTTTTATTTTCATTTTTTTTAAACCAGTGATAAAGTTGCTTTTGAAATCTGAAATGCTTCCATGTTTTATCCTGCTACAAAAAAACCAGCATCCCATCTCCGCATTAATACACATAGATGAGTTTGCAAGAGGTTTCCAAGGCTCCCGGGGATGACATCACTAATCTGGTGACTGCGCCAGGCCGTCCACGTAGCAGCCATCAGATGGTTGAGGCGGCTCGAGCACTTATCATAATGGCTTTTCGTGTTCCCATTTTCAAATGGTACATTTGGGTTACAATATCTCTCGGCTCGAATTGCATGTGTGCTCAGAATGATAACTCCCCCGCCCACCCGCGCGTCCGTCCGCCCGTCCTGCCTGCCTTCCCCGGGTTTTAAACTGATTAGCTCATCTCTGTATTGCAAGCCGGATGAATCCGTAAATACTCATTTAAAAGGGAAACGGGAAGTATAATATGTTTTTACTGAGCACACATTTTTTATTTTTTTTAGCTATTTCTACAGCGATTATCCGTCCCGACATTTTAAACCTCTAAAGGTAAAAAAAGCACAATCTAGGTCCTAGGCCGCCCACCTCCGGGGCAGCGTGATCCCTTTTTGGGGCTCGGGGGGAGGGTGGGACGGGAGTTCCAGCCATCTCAGCATGCTGTATCTGTACTTACTCTCTGATGCTATTATGGATTTGGTAATTTAATGTTTTTTTTTGCTCTGGTCTTTATTTGCTTTTCTTTGTATCATTACAAATTTTCAATAAAAACTATTTGGTTCTCTCTGCCGGTGTCAGTACAGCTGTGTTCAGTTCTTTGCAGGTACACGCCTTAACCACTTAAGAACCCGGACCATTATGCAGGTAAAAGACCTGGCCAGTTTTTTGCGATTCGGCACTGCGTCGCTTTTACTGACAATTGCTCGGTCGTGCGACGTGGCTCCTAAACAAAATTGGCGTCCTTTTTTTTTACCGCAAATAGAGCTTTCTTTTCTAGTGTATTTTGTGCGTGTACTCGAGAGAGGAGCCGGACTGCAGGAGTTGGGAGTAGGCAGGCCTCCCCCAGAGGCAATCTGCCACCTTTCTCCATGCCCCGGGTGGCAATGGTGGGTGTGTGAGGGGGTCCTCCCACACAGCCCGCCCTACCTGCTCCGCTTTGAAGCCCAACGGGCTGGCTATCTTGTTTACATTTTGCTGTCAACAGGGGGAAAACCCTCCCGAAAGCAGGGGTGACGCATCGTTGTTAGGAAGCCAGTTGGGTGCTGGCTCCTTAACAACCAATGACTCGTCCCTGCAGCTGACAGCAGAAATGAGTGGCAGTAGTAAAAACACACATTCTAAATGTATCCAAATCGCACCACTTCGCACTGCAGCCGCACTACAAAATCGCATTGAAAATAAGTTTTAAACTGCACTGGTGTGAACCCCGGGTAAGGGGCGGTTCACACTGCTGCGTGGTGCACAATCGCATGTGATTCACACTGCAGTGCAAATCACACGCGATGTCTGTGCAATGCGATTTCAGCCATACAGATAGTATGGCTGAAATTGCATCGCATTCGGACTAAACTCGCACAAGACCCCTTTTTTTTGGTCCGCACCAGAATCGGATCGCATGGGTGTTCACACCTATGCGATCCAATTCATGTCCGAACTGACAGTTCGCAGGGCGATATGCGAGCTGAAATGGTTGGGTGTCATTAACAATGTATTGACACTCCCCAGCAGTTTGCGTATGGTGGTGTGAACTGCCGTGCGATGCGGAAACCCCCCAGTGGATTGCCAGGGTTCCGCACCAATGTGAACCCAGCATCAATCGGTTCAACCACTGGCCACATGTAGAGATATTTGGCCATTCTCTGCTGAACCGGCTTGATCTTTGATCCATGTATGGCCATCGTAAGTGACCCACGGCAGCCATTCACATTTCACCTCAATAAAAGGAAGTCGCAGTCTGCTTGTCGCAGCACCTTTTCATTTTGCCTTATTATAATATTTATATTTTGGGTTGAAAAAAAAATCGTTTAAACTTTTTGTGTAATCGCAGGAAGCTATAAAAAATGCAAGTGCCGGATTATTTTCATTCATATTCATTGAAATCGCTTTGGGATTTTACATCTGCGCTCGTCACCATGGCAACGCGCCGTTCCAGAAAATTAATGTTGTGACTACTAGGAGCCCGAGTGACAGGATTAAAAAAATAAAATCTCTTAAACATTGTAATGTAATAATGTTAAACACCTGATTAAAATCCGAGATCGGGGACTGCAATTAAGAGACTAAGATATATGCGTTCCGTCTGCGGGAGCCCCGGAAACGAGGAATTCTATTTTAGAGTCTGATTATTAAAAAAAAATTATATATATATATATATAATATATATATATTTATATTCTTTATTATCCGATTCTGAAATAGAATTCCTAATTTTTTAAATAAAAAAAATAAAATAAATATATATATATATATATATATATATATATATATATATATATATAATATATAATATAATTGATAATCAGATACATTTTATATATGTGTGTGTATGTATATATATATATATTTATATTTATATTTTTTTTATAATCCGATTCTAAAATAGAATTCCTCTATATCTATATATATATATATATATATATATATATATATATATATATATATATATATATATATATATATATATATATATAATTTTATTATCATATATATAATTAAAAAAATTAGGAATTCTATTTTAGAATCTGACAATAAATAAATTATATATATATATATATATATATATATATATATATATACTGGGCCATATTCTCGTATATTTTAGGCGGGCGGCGCGTAAGCCATTTACACTACGCCACCCCAACCTACAGGAGCAAGTGCCGTATTCCTCAAACACTTGCTCCGTAGTTTGGGGCGGCGTAGTGTAATTGGCCCGGCGTATCCCCGCGTAAATCCAAGGGGGCGGCTTGTATTTAAATTAAGCGCGCCCCCGATTTGAACGAACTGCGCATGCGCCGGGCTTAAAATACTGCTCCAGTTCTCGGCGTAAAACGTCAATGACGCCGACGTGTGCGTCATTGACGTAAAGTCGTATTCAAGAACGACTTAGTAAAACGACGTACCCGACGGGAAAACACGACGCGGACCCGACGCCATACTTAACATGGCCTACGTGGGACTGGCGTAAGGTTACCCCTCATATAGCAGGGGTAACCTTATGCCTAAGCAAACGACGTAAGCGATGGTTACGCGACGCGATTTCGTTCGTGAATCGGCGTATCAGGCTCATTTGCATAAACAAATGAGACCTGAACGTAAACGCCACCTAGCGGCCGGCGGAGAATTACATTTAGGATCCGACAGTGTAAGTGACTTACACTAGTCGGATCCTAGCCTAAATCCGGCGTATCTTGTTTTGTGAATACAAAACAATGATACGCCGGCGGGAATTTCGAATTACGCCGGTGTATCAGTAGATACACCGGCGTAACTTGTTTAAGAATATGGCCCACTATATATATATATATATATATATATATATATATATATATATATATATATATATATATATATATATATATATATATATATAGTATATATTATTTTTTTAATAATCGGATTCTAAAATAGAATTCCTAATTTTCAGGGCTCCCTCAGACCGAATACAAGTATTATGTATTAAAGAGATTGTAAACCTAAAATTGTTTGTTTATTTTTTTTTATTTACATTTTTAAAACAAACATGTTATAATTTAATCATAATTAATATATATATATATATATATATATATATGTATAGTTAAATTATTATGATTAAATTACTTGTTTGTTTTAAAAAAAAATGTAAATAAATAAAAATGTTAGGTTTACAATCTCTTTAAAACATAATACTTGTATTAAGGGGCTTCCAATCTATTTTTGCATATTTTGATCTAAGATTTCTTTTCCATCCTATAAACCCGACTTTTCATCCCTTCATTTCATCTTGTGAAGTCAGAAGGTCGTGCCCGACGCCACCGCTAATCCATTTCCTCCGATGTCCATCTCTCCTCTGCAGTTTGCATATTACCATGGCGGTGTACAGCGCTGTCATTGATTTATGTAATACCTGGTTTTATATTTGATGTATTGCTATTGGAAGGGCGACGTTCAGAAATCTGTGAGATAAATAGGAAGTGACTCTCAGGATGGAGTTGTACGTTTTGGAATGTTAATACCTGAAAATATTTTATATTACAGCTGAAATGTGGGCAAAACAGTCAAATACACAATATTACCAAAAGTATTGGGACGCATGACCTTTAATGACCCCCCAGTCTTAGTCTGGAGGGTTCAATATTGAGTTGGCCCCGCCCTTTGCAGCTATAACACCTTCACCTCTTCTGGGAAAGGCTGTCCACAAGGTTTAGGAGGGTGTCTATGGGAATGTTTGACCATTCGTCCAGAAGAGCAATTGTGAGGTCAGGCACTGATGTTGAATGGGAAGGCCTGGCTCACAGTCTCCGGGGGGTGGGGGGGGGGCAAGCCACGGCTCAGTGTCTGAGCAGCGGTTCGGCTCGGATGCCCCCATTGCTTGCTGTGGGGGCACTCGGCAGAAGGGAGGGGCCAGGAGTTGCACCGATGGACCCGAGAAGAGGAATTCGGGCTGCTCTGTACAAAACCATTACAGACCAGGTAAGTATACATTTTTAATTATTTTTGAACAAAAAAAAGAGACTTTAGAGCCGCTTTAACCACTTAAGACCCAGACCATTTTGCAGGTAAAGGACCTGGCCAGTTTTTGCGATTCGGCACTGCGTCGCTTTAACTGACAATTGCGCGGTCGTGCGACGTGGCTCCCAAACAAAAGTGGCGTCCTTTTTCCCCCACAAATAGAGCTTTCTTTTGGTGGTATTTGATCACCCCTGTGGTTTTTATTTTTTTGCGCTATAAACAAAAATAGAGCGACAATTTAAAAAAAATATATATATTTTTTACTTTTTGCTGTAATAACTATCCCCCAAAAAAATATATAAAAAAAATGTTTTTCCTCAGTTTAGGCCGATACGTATTCTTCTACATATTTTTGGTAAAAAAAAACGCAATAAGCGTTTATTGATTGGTTTGCACAAAAGTTATAGCGTCTACAAAATAGGGGATAGTTTTATGGCATTTTTATTAATATTTTTTTTTTTTTACTAGTAATGGCGGCGATCAACAATTTTTTTCATGACTGCGGCATTATGGCGGACACTTTTGACACATTTTTGGGACCATTGTAATTTTCACAGTGAAAAGTGCTAAAAAAATGCACTGATTACTGTGAAAATGACATTGGCAGTGAAGGGGTTAACCACTTAAGTGTGCCCTAAGGAAGTGATTCTTACTGAAGGGGGGACGTGGCTGTAGGCGTGACGTCACTGATCGTCGTTTCCTATTTCAGGGAACAGACGATCAGTGTCACTGCCACACAGAAGAACAGGAAGAGGTTTGTTTACACTCACCTCTCCCTGTTCTTCAGCTCCTGTGACCCGATCGTGGGACACTGGCGGCGATCGGGTCCCGCGGACGCGGTCTCGGAGCTTCGGACCCGGTCACGTGCCACCCACGGCTGGGCTCTTAAAGGCGACGTACCTGTATGTGCCTGTGCCCAGCCGTGCCATTATGGCGACGTATATGATCGGTAGGGGGTCCTTAAGTGGTTAAGGTGGCCCCGGCCAGAATTGCTAGGGGGGGGGGGGGGGGTTGATTTTCAAAGGCATTCCTCAACAAAATAAAAAATGGAGACATGGATGGGTGGGGGAGTTGGCTTTGAAATTAAAAAATGAATTAAATTGTGTTTTTGGTTTGTGGTGCTCAGATGCAGTGAAGATCCACTTTAAGTAAACCTTTTCCCCCCGGAGTTGCGCTTTAAACGTTGTTTTGATGAATGTCTCTTTACACTGATGATCGCTGGATCCTGACGAAGGACGTGGAAAGGAAACCTCATTAATTGACCTCCTGGGGGTGTTTTTTTGTTTGCAGTCTCGACAAGAAAGGAGACATCCATTATCTGCTTAAGTGGAAGGACTTGCCCTACGACCAGTGCACCTGGGAGATTGATGACATCGACATTCCAGACTACGAGAACCTCAAAGTAGCTTACTGGGACCACAGGTATCGATTGTCTGCGGGGAGAGATAGAGCGCTAAGCACATCGCCACTGTCCCGATTACCTAACAAGTCTGCCCCTTCACCCCATTACTAACAAACAGCTGAATTCTATATTGCAATGTACTGAGGGGGGGACAAGAGGACCTGTAGAAAGGAGACCAAGGAAAGATAAGCCTGTACTGAGAGACATTGGTAGGCTGCCGTCACTGACTGGCCTATAGATCTCTGGCAGGGCTGGTGCAAGGATTTTTGCCAACTCAGGCAAAGGTGCATTTTGCGCCCCCCCCCCCGGCGTTCACGCACAGGGCACAGCACATGAGGGCACAGTGAACATCAGGACATAGCACATCGGGCTACAGCACACCAGGCCACATCAGGGCACAGGTCACAGTACATCAGGGCACACGACATTATGGCACAGCAGTCTGGGGCTCAGGACACATGGCACATCAGGGCACTTGGCACACATCAGGGCATATTGGAGCACATCAGGGCATATTGGAGCACATTGGGGCATATTGGAGCACATTG
Source organism: Rana temporaria (assembly GCF_905171775.1). Classification (NCBI taxonomy): domain Eukaryota; kingdom Metazoa; phylum Chordata; class Amphibia; order Anura; family Ranidae; genus Rana; species Rana temporaria. The sequence goes on from NC_053498.1 coordinate 149,506,295, forward strand.
GGGCATATTGGAGCACATTGGGGCATATCACATTGGGGCATATTGGAGCACATTGGGGCATATCACATTGGGGCATATTGGAGCACAAATCAGGGCATATTGGCACATTTCCCACCTAAACGGATTAATTGTGTGTCTTGGTACTTCTCAGACCTTTGCCTGTTACAGATGATAATTATTGCTTCTTGCTCTTTTTGCTGGCTCACCTGGTGTCAAGGACCAGTTTGGGCTGGTTTACACTTGCTTCAAAACAAGGCTTCGGACAGGCTTTGTTAAAGCTCTCTGAACGCCAGTCAAAGCTCCTGTCACTAAATAAAATGGTTAGCTTACTGTCCTGTTTACACCTGCTTTTGCTTGGTGCTTCAGGGCTTCAATGAGCCTTTGGTGGGGCTTTGGTGGAGCCTCAATGGGTTTTCAATGAGCCTTTGGTGGGGCTTCGGTGAGGCTTTGTGGGGCTTCAGTGAGGCTTTGTGGGGATTTAATGAGGCTTTGGTGGGGCTGTGATGAGGCTTTGCTTCAATGAGGCTTTGGTGGAGCTTTCATGGGTCTTCAATGAGTCTTTTAATGGGGCTTCGGTGAGGCTTTGGTAGAGCTTTGATGAGGCTTTGGTAGAGCTATGATGAGGCTTTGATGAGCCTTTGATGGTGGGGCTTCGATGCGGCTTCGGTGAGGCTTTGGTGGAACTTCAAAGAGCCTTTGGTGGTGGGGCTTTGACGAGCCTTTGGTGGGGCTTTGACGAGTCTTTGGTGGAGCTTTGACGAGCCTTTGGTGGGGCTTTGACGAGCCTTTGGTGGAGCTTTGACGAGCCTTTGGTGGAGCTTTGACGAGCCTTTGGTGGAGCTTTGACGAGCCTTTGGTGGAGCTTTGACGAGCCTTTGTTGGAGCTTTGACGGGCCTCTGGTGGACCTTTGATGGGCCTCTGGTGGAGCTTTGATGAGCCTTTGATGGTGGGTCTTCGATGCGGCTTCGGTGGAGCTTCAAAAAGCCTTTGGTGGTGAGGCTTTGATGAGACTTTGGGGCTTTGATGAGCCTTTGGTGGGGCTTTGACGAGCCTTTGCTGGGGCTTTGACGAGCCTTTGCTGGGGCTTTGACGAGCCTTTGCTGGGGCTTTGACGAGCCTTTGCTGGGGCTTTGACGAGCCTTTGGTGGAGCTTTGACGAGCCTTTGCTGGGGCTTTGACGAGCCTTTGGTGGAGCTTTGACGAGCCTTTGGTGGAGCTTTGACGAGCCTTTGGTGGAGCTTTGACGAGCCTTTGGTGGAGCTTTGATGGGCCTTTGGTGGAGCTTTGATGGGCCTTTGGTGGAGCTTTGATGGGCCTCTGGTGGAGCTTTGATGGGCCTCTGGTGGAGCTTTGATGGTGGGTCTTCGATGCGGCTTCGGTGGAGCTTCAAAAAGCCTTTGGTGGTGAGGCTTTGATGAGACTTTGGGGCTTTGACGAGCCTTTGGTGGGGCTTTGACGAGCCTTTGGTGGGGCTTTGACGAGCCTTTGGTGGGGCTTTGACGAGCCTTTGGTGGGGCTTTGACGAGCCTTTGGTGGGGCTTTGACGAGCCTTTGGTGGGGCTTTGACGAGCCTTTGGTGGGGCTTTGATGAGCCTTTGGTGGGGCTTCGGTTGGGCTTCAAGTGAGCTTTGCCATAGACTTCTTTGAAGGCTTTAAAGACGCTTTGAAGCACCACTAAAGCTACATGGGGGTATAATTATTGAAGCGAAACTGAAAGCGGATGTGCCACTAAAACAATATATTAAAAGCTAGCAGCTACAAATACTGCAGCTGCTGACTTTTAATATAAGGACACTTACCTGTCCTGGAGTCCAGCGGTGATCGCAGCAGAGGATGAGCCGATCGCTCGTCACCCTGCTGCTCCCCCCTCCATCCACGGTGAGGGAACCAGGAAGTGAAGCGCTGCGGCTTCACTGCCCGGTTCCCTACGGCGCATGCGCGAGTCGCGCTGCGCCCGCCGATTGGCTCACACGCTGTGTGCTGGGAGCCGAGTGTTCCCAGCACACAACGGGCGACAGACGGGATGTGACGGAATGCCCGTCTTTCGCCCGTAGCGTGTGGCCGGAAGTGGGTGCAAATACCTGTCTTTAGACAGGTGTCTGCACCCCCCTCCCCCCTGAAAGGTGTCAAATGTGACACCGGAGGGGGGGAGGGTTCCGATCAGCGGGACTCCACTTTAGGGTGGAGGACCGCTTGAAGCAGAACAAAAGCACGGTGTAAACAGGACAGTAAGCTAACCATTTGATTTTAGTGACAGGAGCTTTGACTGGCGTTCAGAGAGCTTTAACAAAGCCTGTCCGAAGCCTTGTTTTGAAGCAAGTGTAAACCAGCAGTTCATGTGTGTTGAAGCCGAAGCGAGTGTGAAGGAGCCCTTGGTGTCGTGTGATTTGGATTCTGCAGAAGGTCACAAGCGTCTGTCATGCATTATCTGTTGCAGGGAGTTGATGTTGGGAGAAGAAGTGAGAACTCCGGCCAAAGTTCGGAACATCAGAAAACTGAAGGACGAAAAAGACAAACCTCCGCTGACACCTATAGTTGACGTAAGTGATAAGGACCCTTGTGAATACAGTGCCTGCGCTAAGACCCATAATATTTGTTACCCGGGACAGTGCAATCGGCCTAATACCGTTGCAATTTCGCGGCAATTCAGACGGTATAGTGCCGCTAAAAATAGCAGCGCTGTACCGCCACCGCACATCCCGCCCCAGTGTGAAAGGGGCCTTAAGATCAAATGCACATATTCGCCAGCCCACCACAGATTGTCAATTACATCCAAATCTTTATTGAACAATGATCACATCACAGAAGACATAGTGCAACGTTTTGGAGCCGTGCAGGATCCCTTCGTCAGGCATGTGAGGACCTACCTGACGAAGTGGTCCTGCGTGGCTCCGAAACGCTGCACTATGTCTTCTGTGACGTGGTCAGTCTTCAATAAAGATTTAGACGTAACTGGCGATCCGTGGTATCCTGGCGATTTTATATGCATTTGATCTGTGATGTTTCCAGTTCCAACTGGTTGTTGCTGCAGAACCCGCTACTCCCAACGCCTTATCCAGGAAAGCGTGCGCTGGGAATATCGATCCTACAATGTTGTCCTGAAGAAGTTCGTCTGATCTGTAGCACAGGTACATTTCTTTGTTTCAGCCCACAGTGAAGTTTGACAAACAGCCGTGGTACATCAACACCACCGGTGGCACTTTGCACCCATACCAACTGGAGGGACTCAACTGGCTGAGGTTTTCCTGGGCGCAGGGGACAGACACGATCCTCGCAGATGAGATGGGACTAGGGAAGACCGTTCAGACGATCGTGTTCCTCTATTCTCTCTACAAAGAGGTAAGCTGGTACATGACTCATGGGCTGCAAAAAAAACAAGACAAAGGGCCCCGGATACACTCTTCTGTATTTCACTTAGACCTCATCGAGTTCCAGGGAGATTGGGACCATAGCAGCGGCCTGTCCATCCATTTGGGGAGGCGCACGGGCGCCGTCCCCCTGATCGACATACAGGCGCTGGACTATGCATTCCAATGGCGGTGGGGTGTGTTTTTTTTTTTAAGCACGTGGTCCGAGCCAGAGGCTCTAATAGGCTTCAAAAAAGGGTGGGCTCGGGGCGCAGAGCACTGCACCTCCCGAACTCACCCAGTTGTGTGACAATAGCGAATGAACATTTGCTATTACCACACTGATCCTCCTCCCAGCCAATCAGTCTTGAGACCCTTCGCACAATTGGCTGAAAGGATAGGCAATGCTATTGGATGCCTAGGAAGGAGGAGTTGCACAGCAGAAGCCGCCGCGATGCAGAGAGGACACAGGAGCCGCTGCCCGCCACCCATAGGATCCTGCCCGCAACCCATGGGGTAAGTGTAGGGGCGGGGGGGTGCCGCCACTGGTCTATAAGCAAACATACAGTATGGCCCAGATTCACAGAGAGCAAGGCGCACGTTACGCCGCCGTAGAGCACACACTGTACGCCACACCAACGCAGCGCAGAGAGGCAAGCATTGCATTCAGCAAGCCAGTGCTCCCAACGCTGCGCCAGCGTGGCGTGGGTTTCGAAGGGGCACGCCGCCGTAGGTGAAAGTGGGCGTGACCCAATGAAAATGAGGCGTGACCCCCATGCAAATGATTGGCCCGAGCACCAGACAGGTACGTATCACGAACTGCGTATGCGCCGTGACGTGGACGCATGCACAGCACCCCCCTTGCGCCTGCTCACAACCACGCCGGCACAACTACCTAAGCTACGCCGGATCACTCCGTACGCCATGAACATAACGTACACCCAGCCAGACACACGTCCAACACACAATACGCCGGCTTGTGTTCCTGGGTGCAGACCTTTGCATGTCTGTTGCCGGGTTGCACCTCCTTTATGGGGAATAACTTTACGCCGGACGTACAACTTGCGCGCATCTCGCGTACCATGCGCCGGGCACACGCAGGTTCGTGAATCGGCGTATTTCCCTCATTTGCATGTTTGAATCGCTAATCAATGGGAGCGGCACCATGCGCCCAGCTCATAATGGGCGCCCACCCTACGCCGGCGTGTGCAAGCTACGTCGGCGGGGTGTAGACTGTTTTTAGGCGCATGTTGGTTCGTGGGTCTGACGCACACATACGCCGGCGCACATTTGCACTTACATCGGCGTAACGTGTTATACGTCGGCGTAAGTGCTTTGTGAATCTGCACCAATGTGTATGCACATTGTGCAAATATACAAAAAAAAATATTGGTTCTAAAAAATGCATAAATTAAACAAACAAACCCCTATAATGTAACAAATCATTGACAAACAAAGTGCAAGTGCTCACCACCAATGGCTCCTCAGCTTATATCAATATACGTCTAAACATTATATTCCAGTATCCAAATGGATAAATAAATATATAAAAATGTGAAAAAAAACAGGTGAAAATGAAACAGAGGAAACAAGGAAAGAAAAACAATCCCCTTTCCTATTCCTCTATTATGTTGAATAGTCCCAGTGAGTGATCCAGAAAAAAAAAAAAACTTCACATTCCTTATGTGTGAATGTTTTCACCACTTCCGTGATTGTCCCCCCCACCTTCTGCAATGGCCCCTCACCAGATACAACTTTATTTATGCCTTCGGCTCATTAATCTGGATAACCAATCCTATACGATCAATCAAACTGCTGCTTTCCCCCAGGCGCGCAAATTACTGTGGCTTCTTTTCTTCTGTATAAGCTCACAAGAAATAGATAGCCAATCATAGTGTAGTAAATAAAATGTATTTGATTTGATTAAAAACAGAAAGACTATCGCACTCACATGTTCCTGTGCCTTTATGCCGGCACCCAGCTTCTCCAGCCGTGTATAAAGTGCGTGTGCCCCCTGCTCCTTCCTCCAACGACGTACCCTGCGGGCCTTTCTTTCGATTGGCAGCGTGTCGCGTGATACCTCTCCCAGCAGCCTCCACGCGTTTCGCAAAAATATTTTGCGTCATCAGGAAGCTTGAAGGATTTGTTACATTACAGGGGTTTTGTTTGTTTAATTTATGCGTTTTTTAGAACCAATAATATTTTTGTATATTTGCACAGGCCGAAACCTGTACTTGGCGCCTATGGGTGCCGAATACAGGACTCGGTAGCGCGCCCTCAGGCTGCATTCACACCTAGGCGACAAAAAGCCTGAAGCACGACGCCCGTGCCGCTGGAGGGGAGAATTACTATTGATGTCTATGAGATGGTTCACATCTCATAAACGCCGTACGCCTGCCGCCTGAAAACAAGTCCCGGATCCTTTTTTTCAGGCGGCATTGGCGTTCGGCCATAGACATCAAAGTAAATTCTTTGTGAAAACGAAACAAAAAAAGTAAACTAATCGCGGCAAAATACGCCGCGTACGCGGCGTTACAATGTGAATGGAGCCTCAAGGTAACCCCCCGTGGGAGAGCGCTTCCCAGAGGGGGTTATCTGAGGAGGGGAGGAGCCGAGAGAGCCGCCGTGGGACCCCAGAAAACGCCGTTCGGGGGCCACTCTGTGCAAAACGAGCCACACAGTGAAGGTAGTTATGAAATGTTTTTGTTATTTAAAAAAAAAAATACAAAAAATTAACCTTTTACAACCCCTTTAAAATCTGCCAAGTTTTATTTTGGTAGCTGTAACTGCTCCAGGTATAGAGTAGCTGGCACTGCAGTGTGCTCCGCAATCTTGTGTTTCTTGGCGGGTACCAAATGACAGCCACAAATGTCAACGGATTTCAGCCAAACTGGTCTTTCTCAGGCCATGAGTGTGGATGAGGAGTCGGCTGCCTCTGCCAGAGCACTAGTCATACAGCCGCATTATAACGCTGGGAGGTAGCAGCACCTACTTTCAAGTATCTGAACTGTTCCAGGCATAACTTTGCATTCATGGATCACACAAGCCCCTGGGGTCCCTTTTTCTCTCTCCATGTTCTGGGCCCTGTTGCAGTCAGACAGTCTGCTACACCCGGCACTTTGCAGGCCTCCAGATGGAGGGGGGGTAAGTTCTCCAACTTTGATGATATCTCCTGATAAATGGGAGGATAGACAGGAATTGTTCAATCGTTCCCAAGTGTGACCATTCCGCGTTCAGCAGATGTGCGCTCCGCTATGTATGGCGGAGGGATAAGGAACCACACCAGAGGGCGTTTCCTGAAACCTTCAATGCCGGGGACGGGTTACTTTGGGGACATTCTGTGGCATAAATATTGTAGTAAAGCTTTATAGAACAGATTGCTGAGCGGAGGAAACCTAGAAAATTACCTTTTTTCCTAAATTCAGTAAACAAATTGTATGTTACATGGCATACTTGGTGGTTTTATACATACACTATGTCACCAAAAGTATTGGGACACCTGCCTTTACACGCACATTAACTTTAACCACTTAACCCCCGGACCATTTTGCTGGTCAAAGACCAGAGCACTTTTTGCGATTTGGCACTGCGTCGCTTTAACTGACAATTGCGCGGTCGTGCGACGTGGCTCCCAAACAAAATTGGCGTCCTTTTTTTCCCACAAATAGAGCTTTCTTTTGGTGGGGTTTGATCACCTCTGCGGTTTTTAGTTTTTGCGCTATAAACAAAAATAGAGCGACAATTTTGAAAAAAAATGAATATTTTTTTACTTTTTGCTATAATAAATATCCCCCAAAATTATATAATACGTATTCTTCTACATATGTTTTGTAAAAAAAAAAACGAATAAGCGTTTATTGATTGGTTTGCGCAAAAGTTATAGCGTTTACAAAATAGGGGGTATTTTTATGGCATTTTTATTAATATATTTTGTTACTAGTAATGACCGCGATCAGCGTTTTTTCTTCGGTACTGCGACATTATGGCGGACACTTTTGACACATTTTTTGGACCATTGGCATTTTTATAGCGATAAGTGCTATAAAAATGCATTGGATTACGATAAAAATGCCACTGGCAGGGAAGGGGTTAACACTAGGGGGCGGGGAAGGGGTTAAGTATGTTCCCTGGGTGTGTTCTAACTGTAGGGGGGGTGGCCTCACTAGGGGAAATGACAGATCGCTGTTCATACATTTCCCAACCGAAAAGCTGAAAGGGGCGTATACTACACCAATCCAGGCTAGAAGGCCAGGGATCCCGGCCCTTCAGCTTCGACCTCATGTTTCTCCGTCCCGATCAGAAGGCTTTCACCTCCACGCCAGCAGGTTCTGCATCTGCCACCGCCATCCCTTTCCACCTCACCGTGTACTAAGGACTGTTAGCATAGCGCCCCCTACTGGCAACTGATAAAAACAGATACTACACTTGATCTCGGCCAAAAGGACTGAGAAGCGATCTTTATTGTTATTTATATACCTAAATTTTCCTTGTGTCTTTTTCAGGGTCACTCTAAAGGTCCGTACCTTGTGAGCGCTCCGTTATCCACCATCATCAACTGGGAGCGAGAATTTGAAATGTGGGCGCCGGAGTTTTATGTGGTGACGTACACTGGCGATAAGGACAGCAGAGCCATTATTCGGGAAAACGAATTCTCCTTTGAGGACAACGCCATCAGAAGTGGGAAGAAAGTGTTCAGAATGAGAGTAAGGACGTGTGTGGTACTACGAGCGTGAATAAAGCATTTAAATATAGAAATTCTTTCCTGCATGATGTCATGTAGGGATCCCACTTTCCAATACATACTGTCCCCTGCCCATTTACTACAAGGTGATAAAGTGCTAGCTACTGCTAGGGTTTCACTAATACCAGTAGTCCCCACCTGCGGCTTCCAGCTGCTTTATTGAAATCTATACAGGGAGATCGGTGCTTGTAACCCCCCCCCCCACACTGCGCACCGATCATCCCTGTGCCCTTCTCTGTGTGCTCCTCGGGGGCCTCCTCCAGTCCTCCGTGCTCCTCGGGCCTTCTCCAGTCCTCCGTGCTCCTCGGGCCTCCTCCAGTCCTCTGTGCTCCTCTGGTCCCCCCCCTGTGCCGGATATGTCAGGATGGAGAGCAGAGGAAGGAGTCAGTAATCTATCATTTACCGACTCCTTCCTTTTCTGAATGCACAATCAGTGATCACTGACGTTGTCCATTTCCTAACTGAGCATCTGTGTCCCCAGTCCCATTCCCTGTCTCAAAGGGGAGATGCCAGGGGTCTGTTTAAACCCCTGATATCTCACCAAAGCGGCCCAAAAAATAATAGTAAAAAAAATTGTAATAAATATTTAAAAGGGATACAATTGTAAAAAAAAAACAAATAAATAAAACGCTGAAACCGTTTTTATTGTTTAAAAAACAACAAACATTTTATATTTGCCTGCTCTGTGTAATGGTTTTGCACATAGCAGCCTGGATCCTCCTTTTCTTGGGTCCCTCATCCAGACTCTGGCCTCCTCCGCTTCTGGTTCCCTCCTCCGCACTTTGGGCTCCTCCCCCTTACCAAGTGCCCCCATAGCAAGCAAAGTGGGCTGTGCTAGGGGCAGGGCCGTCTTAATAGCATCATGGGCCCCTGGGCAAAGTAATGCTCTGGGGCCCCTACAATGATGACAGTGCAGGTAATCAGACATTAAGTAGGTAGGAGGCAGACTGCCTCCCCTTTGCATCTATCACTCTCAGTGCCATCATGGGGCCCCCATTTCCAGGGCAGTATGGACTCAAGGACCAGCTGCTTTGGGGAAAATGCAGGGGCCCCTCACGCAGCTGGGGCCCCTGTGCAGTGCCTTGGTGTGCCCTTTCATTAAGACAGCCCTGGCTAGGGGTACAAACATCAACTAACACACACATACAGTATGTGATATCGCTGTGATCGTCAGGAGCAGGAGAATATTATAGGTTATGATAGTAGTAAGAAATATACAGTTCAGTTTAAAAAATATATATATATATTTTTTTTACTATTTTGGATTGTTTACCACAAAATAAAAGCCCAATTTGTCCTTAAAAAAAACAAAAACGCAGTATAATCCACCTGTGTACACAAAGTAGTTGATATGTACGGTTTTACTAACACATGCCAAAATTGCAATGTTAGGCTTTAGGCATTTCGATTTGTTTTACCCTTAGCCGTGAAGGGGTTAAAAGGGGGCTAATTGGGGTCAGGGGTCAGATCCCATTACAGCCTCCTAATTCACTTCCATTCAAAAGCTGATGGTTGGCTGGACTTAACAGATTCCTGTCTGCTGTATCAGCCAGCAGTCAGGTTACAGGGCTGTGCTGCCATGGACATGTACCTGCATTTGTGGCAGCAAAAGTATTCACCACTTCAGCCCCGGACCATATTGCTGGTCAATGACCAGGGCCACTTTTTGCGATTCGGCACTGCCTCGCTTTAACTGACGATTGCGCGGTCGTGCGACGTGGCTCCCAAACAAAATTGGCGTCCTTTTTTCCCCACAAATAGAGCTTTCTTTTGGTGGTATTTGATCACCTCTGCGTTTTTTTTTATTTTTTGCTCTATAAACAAAAATAGAGCGACAATTTTGAAAAAAAAAATGAATATTTTTTACTTTTTGCTGTAATAAATATCCCCAGAAAATATATAAAAACACTATTGTTTTCCTCAGTTTAGGCCGATGCGTATTCTTCTACATATTTTTCGTTAAAAAAAACGCAATAAGCGTTTATTGATTGGTTTGCGCAAAAGTTATAGCCTCTACAAAATAGGGGATAGTTTTATGGCATTTTTATTATTTATTTTTTTACTAGTAATGGCGGCGATCAGGGATTTTTATCGGTACTGCGACATTATGGCGGACACATCGGACACTTTTGACACATTTTTGGGACCATTGGCATTTTTATAGCGATCAGTGCTTTAAAAATTGCATTGATTACTATAAAAATGTCACTGGCAGGGAAGGGGTTAACACTAGGGGGCGAGGAAGGGGTTAAGTATGTTCCCTGGGTGTGTTCTAACTGAAGGGGGGGTAGGACTGACTAGGGGAAATTACAGATCGCTGTTCATACATTGTATGAACAGAAGATCAGGCATTTCTCCCCCTGACAGGACCGGGAGCTGTGTATTTACAGCGACGCAGTGCCGAATTGCAAAACCTGGCCGGGTCCTTTAGCTGCCTAAAGGTCCGGGTCTTAAGTGGTAATGACATTAAAAAAAACATAATTTTTTAGAACCCAAAAAACGGACGTTTGTATGCGGCATTAGTCCTAAACCTTACAAATTAATATGGCTGCTTTGTTCCGGGTAATGAATATTCGCTCAACATTTTTCTTCTTTTATCCAGAAAGAAGCTCAAATAAAGTTCCACGTGTTGCTGACATCGTACGAACTCATTACGATCGACCATGCAGTCCTGGGCTCCATCGAGTGGGCGTGTCTGGTGGTGGATGAAGCTCACAGACTCAAGAACAACCAATCAAAAGTAAGTCATTGTTAAAGCAGGGGTAGGCAACCTCGGCCCTTCAGCTGTGGTGAAACTACAAATCCCATCATGCCTGTGATTGCCAGGGTCTTGCAATGTCTCATGGGACTTGTAGTTTCAAAACAGCTGGAGGACCGAGGTTGCCTACCCATGCTTTAAAGGCAGAGGCAAATTAGGCAGCCGCCTAAGGCCTCAAACTCACAGGGGCCTCGTGGCCGCCTAACTTACCCAATGCATTACTCCAGTTTTGAGGAACAGGGGACCTTAACGCTGCTGTGCTCAGGCAGCGTTAAGAGCCCCGACTCAGGAGCGGGGCCCCCAGCATCCCTAACAACCAGTGAATATCGGTGACACCACCCCTTGTGACATCAATGACCCAGCATGCCCTCAGTCAATGACGTCACAAGGGGGCGTGTTCACCGGGTGACATCACCGGGTGGCCCCCCGCCCCTTAGTTATTAAAGAGCAGGATCTGGGGGCCACCTTTTTAAAGGAGGCTTCCAGATTCCGATAAGCCCCCTGCCCGAAGACCCCCCACAGCCACCGGCCAGGGTTGTCGGGAAGAGGCTTTTGTCCTTGAATTATTTTTCCCATCATGGGCGTGAGTGAGGCCCCATGTCAAGTTTTGCCTAAGGCCTCACAAAGCCTAGAGCCGCCTCTGGGAACAGGATCCATGTATTTATTTGTTTTTTGGGTAACAAACGCTTGAATATGTTCATTGCTAATAGTTTATCAACTAATGATTATTCCAGACAACCGTTGTAAGCTATTTTCTGTTAAAGTGTGACCTGCAAACTTGTGATGCATCGGTGAAGGCGGCCACCACATAATGTTGTTTTCCAAGTTCTTTAGGGTATTAAATAGCTACAAGATCGACTACAAACTGCTGCTCACTGGGACGCCGCTCCAGAATAACCTCGAGGAACTCTTTCATCTTCTCAACTTCCTGACCCCTGAGAGATTCAAGTAAGTGTTTCATCCTGGATGAGGCGGCATGCAAAACTTGACCCGTCCTGCAGCATATTCACAGCCAGTGGCTGACAGCATTGCGAGCTGCAAAGCCGGTGTCTTGTCGAGCTAGTTCCCCTATCGATGTGGTTCCCTGCTTGACTGCGCAGGCGCAGACAAAGCCCACGGAAATCTCCGAACCTAAACAGCTGGGCGGCTCTGGCGGCATCCAGGCTCATTCCTTACCATCCCCGTGGATTCGAGGATGTTAACCACTTAAGACCCGGACCTTTAGGCAGCTAAAGGACCCGGCCAGTTTTTGCGATTCGGCACTGCATCCCTTTAACTGACAATTGCACGATCGTGCGACATGGCTCCCAAACAAAATTGGCGTCCTTTTTTCCCCACAAATTGAGCTTTCTTTTAGTTGTATTTGATCACCTCTGCGGTTTTTATTTTTTGCGCTATAAACAAAAATAGAGCGACAATTTTGAAAAAAAAACAATATTTTTTACTTTTTTCTATAATAAATATCCCCAAAAATATATAAAACATTATTTTTTTTTCTTCAGTTTAGACCGAAACGTATTCTTCTACATATTTTTGTTAAAAAAAAATCGCAATAAGCGTTTATCGATTGGTTTGCGCAAAATTTATAGCGTTATTTTTATTAATTATTATTTTTTTTACTACTAATGGCGGCGATCAGCGATTTTTTTTTTTCGTGACTGCGACATTATGGTGGACACATCGGACACTTTTGACACATTTTTGGGACCATTGTCATTTTCACAGCAAAAAATGCATTAAAAATGCACTGTTTACTGTGAAAAATGACAATTGTAGTTTGGGAGTTAACCACTCGGGGGCGCTGAAGGGGTTAAGTGTGACCTCATGTGTGTTTACAACTGTAGGGGGGGTGTGGCTGTAGGTGTGACGTCATCGATTGTGATTCCCTATAAAAGGGATGACACGATCGATGACAGCGCTACAGTGAAGAACGGGGAAGCTGTGTTTACACACGGCCCTCCCCGTTCTTCAGCTCCGGGGAGCGATCGCGGGACTCCAGCGGCGATCGGGTCCACGAGTCTCACGGTCACGGAGCTTCGGACCGGGTCGCGAGCGCGTGCCCGCGACCCCACGGCTGGGCTTAAAGAGCCACGTACATGTAAGTGGATGTGCCCAGCCGTGCCATTCTGTCAACGTATATCGGCGTGAAGGGGTCCTTAAGTGGTTAAAAAAAATAGCCAGGAGGCCGTCCGAGCAAAGGGAGGACGTGAGGCCGACTGGCCACTTACAGCAAATTCCATGTCGCCCTGGACCTGTTGCTACAGCTGATCAGGTTCGGAGATTTCCGTCGGCTCGGATTGCGCCTGCGCACTGCTGAGGGAACCAAATCGATAGCAGGAACCAGCTCGGCAGAACACCGGCAGCGCCGTTCAAAGTTTCATTGCCAACATGCTGATTTGTGAACACAGTCGGGCGTCAGTTCCCAAAAGAACCCGTCCACACTCCATAGTGCCATGACAGGCTAAAGTAGATCTGCATCCTTGGTAACAACACTCAGTAAACTTTTATTCAAACCAAGCCTGTTTGCTGCCTTGGTCCCCGTCTATTGGCCACACCCCTCTGATGCATTTCACCCAGATTAAGCTTATTTGTAGAGGCCACCCCTATGAAGAAGCCCAGTTGTTGTGAGACAAGTCAGAGGGGTGTGGCCCCTTGGTGGGAACTGATGTAGCAAGCTTGGTTTGAATAAAAGTTTACCGGGGCAATGTTATCAGGGTGCGGCTGTGCTGTATCCTGTTAGTAGCCGACACCCTCACCAAGGCAAACTTTTTTTTTTTCCCCCTCACTGTAGTGGTTAGGGGTATGCCCTGGCACACCCCCTGCACACGCCCCTGATGCCTAAAGTATTTAAAGATTTGTTGGCCGATCCAACAGTGTGCCTCCACGACCACTTTAAAGTGGTTGTAAACCCAATCTAAAAAAAAAAAAGAAAACCCTGCAAGATAACGGCATAATGAGCTAGTGTGCATAGCATACTAGCTCATTATGAATTACTTACCTCAGATTGAAGCCCCCACAGCGGTCCTCGTCCCCCCCCCCCCCTCCAGCGGCAACATCTCTTCCGGAGGTTACTTCCGGGTATCGCGACTCCGGCGCTGTGATTGGTCGAAGCCGCAATGACGTCATGCGCGGGAGCCACCGGTAACTGCACATAGGGACTGAAGCAGCGGCACGTTGGATGACATTGCTTCAGTTTGCTTTAGTGCGCATGTGCCGATGACATCGGCACATACAGGGGACAGGGGATATCTCCTAAACCGTGCACGTTTAGGAGATATCCTGGGTAGCTACAGGTAAGCCTTAATATAGGCCTTAATATAGGCTTACCCAGGGATGGACTGGCCATTGGGACTACAGGGAGTTTCCCGGTGGGCCGATGGCTCAGTGGGCCGGCTTCAGTGACAGCAGACCGCCGCCCCCCCTCCGCTCCATTGTCTCTCTCTTCCCGCAGCGCTCACCTCCTCTCCCTCCCCACAGCGCTCACCTGGGGGGAGCAGAGAAGCAGGGAAGGACCAGAGGAGCATGGGGGAGGGGACAGACAGCTGACTCAACAGCTATGGCCTGGGAGTTTCTCACTTCTGCCTAATCTTGTCCCATGGGGGGGGGCACGGAACTGATTCTTTGCCCCGGGTGAAATAATGTCTAGCTTCCCCACTGGTACTGCCTATAAGAGTACCAGTACCAGCCGTTCTACTCTAATAAAGTAGAATGGCTAGTGGCTAGTGAAGGGGGAGAGGGGGCTTGGGTGGCTGGGGGGGTGCTGCGGGAATTGTCTGGCCGCCATGGGAGAGACCTGCAAAGTGGGCCAGTCTGGATGAAGTCCAGGGCCAAATTTTTGTCCCAGTCCAGCCCTGGGCTTACCTGTAGCATAAAGTAGTTGTAAAGGGTTTATAACCACTTTAATTGGCCATATAAGTAAAAAAGAACTGGGTCTCTTTTCGCACATTCTGCTGGCATTGAGCGCCTCGCAGTTCCTGGCGGCTTTCAGGCTCTGATATGTATGTTTTTTCCCCTCCCTTTGTTTCATGGTTGGCCACCATCCCTCCCTCTCCCATCGTGTCAACATCATTAAGATCTGTTGTCTGAGGCTGTGGAAAAATGTAACTTATAAATTATTCATAAGTGGGCGGCATCGCATGTTCCCAGCAGCCGAGGCGAGAGAGCGCGGACGGCGAGTCACGCAGAGTGCATATTGATTGCTGCGTTGCAAGAAGAGACTTTTTTTTTTTTTTATCGGCAATGATTTGCATCTGGATTTGGAAGCTTTAACGTTTTAACAGCATCCCCTGCGGTGAAAAAGCTTCACGAATTATGGTTTCCTGCTGGGTTGGAGTATTTTATTTAAATGTGAATATCACTTAATGGTTATACAATCTGTGGTCATTTCACAAAAAGAGAAATAAAGCTTTTTGAATCAAAACAAGAAGTCTTATACGGGTCTCAAGTTGAAAATAGTTAACAGTAGGCAAGCGAAGGAATTTTTTTTTTTTTTGTTTTATTCACACTACCACAGCTTTGAATCCGTCATGCGACTTTGACGTCACAAGATGCATGATAAGTCATGGCAGTGTGAATCAGGGCTTAAGTATGATGAATGCCCAGGGACCTGTAAAAAGGGGACAAGAAACCCCCCCCTTACTCGGGTAGCAAGATTCTTGAGTAAGGGCACACTCTAGCCAAAAGGCCCGGTGGACTCCTCTCCTCATGGTTAGCCAAAGCTGACCAATAAGTACCAGGTGAGGAGCTGTCCCGAAAAGTTCCCCCGCACCCCAATGGAAGGGAAGGAAGGGACCTAAGGGCTACACATCCTCCCACTTGACTTTAGGGTAGGCCAAAAGACCCACATCCTACAATCCTGAGTGAAATTACAAAAACACACATATACCATATTTAAAATCAGGGGGAAATCGTGGGTGCGCGATATATGCCGATCCCCGCTGTCTCTGTGTCTCTGAACGCCGCAGCCTAGAGCCGAGCCGAGTGTACTGCAGTACACTCGGCTAGGCTCGGTCACGCACGGCTCCGCCCGCAGCCACACGAGAGGAGCCGAGACAAGCTGAACACACAAGAAATCCGGCTCCTCTCGGCTCGGCCGAATCCAAAAACCAAATCCAAAAACAAGCCAAATCAAAACAAAAACAAACACAGCTGCAACCCCGGGCAAGGTGCGGATGGACTCGCAGACGGACACGCTAGACGGAGACGGACACCTGGATGGAGTCTGCAGACAGACACCTCCAAAGCCGCAGACGGACACCCACAAGGCTGGACGGACCCCGCGCAAGGCCGCAGACGCTGTGGTGCTTTGTGCAAAACCATTACACAGTGTAGGTACGTATAACATGTTTGTTTGTTTATTTTTTTACATTACACTTTACAATCACTTTAACTATTGCACCCAATTAGATCAAATTTTTTGGAATCCACTGGTTGCCATGGAGTACTGCAGTCAGGGCCACTGATTGAAATCATCGGGCCCCGTACAGCCTACCTGATGGGGGCCCCCTTCAGCTCCACCCCTGGTCCTGCCCCTGGTCCCTCCTTCAGCCCCACCCCTGTCTCTGCCCCTGGCCCCTCTCCAGATGCCATATTGTGTTGGAGCCAGTGCCACCCATGCCATGCCGCCCGCTAATGCCATATTGTGCTGCAGACAGTGCCACCCATGCTGCCAATGGCATAGTGCCATTGGCAGCATAGGTGGCACTGTCTGCAGCCTAGGCCGAAATAGAAAAAAATAGTCCCTCCCCCAGCCTATTTAGCTATTAACATTTAAAAAAAAATACGTAAAAAGGACCGGGGGGCGAGGCGTTCAGTTGGTTTGGTGTACTCGGACAGACGGTGTTTCGGTCAAGGTGGCTGGTGGATATTTTTTTTTTAACATTAATTAGGTTGCCCCTCTGCTGTCCGGGCCCGGTACAACAGGGCCAATTGTACTGGCCTATCAACAGGCCCTGACTGCAGTTTGCACACGCCACCTTTGCATTACTGAATGAGCACAGATGATTGGATCGTAGCTGAGCCATCTTTTCTCTCTGTGATCACCAGAAATGATTTCTCTGTGGTGTTTCCCCTACAGCAATCTGGACGGGTTCCTGGAAGAGTTTGCCGATATCTCCAAGGAAGACCAAATTAAAAAACTCCATGACTTGCTGGGGCCTCACATGCTACGGCGGCTGAAAGCAGATGTCTTCAAGAACATGCCGGCCAAAACAGAATTAATAGTGCGGGTGGAGCTCAGCCAAATGCAGAAGTAAGTAAAACCCATGAGGACTATAACCAGCGTGACTCTTCATTATAATTAACAGAATTTGTGTCAAAATCCCTCAGTATGGCCAACGTGGTTTGTGTTAAAGGGAAACTCCGCCTTTTATGGTTCGCTTGTCTTTGCAATTAACCACTTCCAGTCCAGGCCATTTCTAACATTCCTCTCCTACATGTGTAAAAATCTGCATTTTGTTTTTTTTGCTAGAAAACTACTTAGAACCTCCAAACATTATGGCCCGGATTCACACACAGCGGCACATATTTATGCCGCCGTAGCGTATCTCCTTTACGCTACGCCGACGCAGCGCAGAGAGGCAAGCACCGTATTCACAAAGCCAGTGCTGCCAAAACTGGGTTGGGTCTTCTAGGCGTAAGCCGGCGTAGGTGGATGGGCGTGAGCCATGCAAATGAGGCGTGACCCCATGCAAATGATGGGCCGAGCGCCAGACAGATACGTATAACGAACGGCGCATGTGCCGTCCCGTGGACACATCCCAGAATCACGTCGGAACTACTCCCTAAGATACGTCGGATCACTGCCTACGGCGTGAACGTAACCTACGCCTAGTCATATTCACGTCCTACGTAAAATACGACGGCTTGTGTTCCCTTTGCATGGATGCTGCTGAGTTACACCTCCTTTTATGGGGCATAACTTTACGCCGGACGTACGACTTTACGCGCACTGCGTCGGACGGACGTACGTTTGGAAATCGGCGTATCTCCCTCATTTGCATATAGAATAGAAAATGAATGGGAGCGCCAAATACGTCCAGCGTAAATCTGCGCCCACTCTACGCCGGCGTAGGCAAGTTACGTCGGTCGGGGGAAGCCTATTTTCAGGCGTATCTTAGTTTCAGAGTCCGGCGCATAGATACGACAGCGCATATTTGCACTTAAGCGGCGTATCTGGAGATACGTCGGCGTAAGTGCTTTATGAATCCGGGCCTATATTTATTTTTTAGAGCAGAGGCCCTGGAGAATAAAGTGATGGGTGTAGAATATTTAGGGCTTAAGGGTCAGGGTTAGGGTTTCCCATTGAAGAATATGGCTAGGACTCAGGAATTGGAGCATGGACCTCCCCTAAAGGTCAGAAGGCGGGTTCCCAGAGGTCACATGGCGTGGCTGAGCCACCTCCACCAAAGTGTACCACCTACCCCAACTAAGTTCGGGAATGAACAAGTCGGGGGGGAAACGTCGCACGATATTTGTTTAGCGGTTTTTCAAAAGCAGATTTTGTGGAAAAAATACATTTTAAAGTGTTACTAAATCCAGTCATATGAAAATAGTTCACCCCCCCCCCCCCCCCTCTCCACAGTGCCCACATGTTATAAATCTTCAGTAAGGCGGGGATTTTCAAGTCTCCATAGCTATAAGCATTTAACCAGAACCACAGTCACAATTCAAGTTTAAAGGAATGGATGACTAGAATAGAAACCTGAGCATTGCATAAAAGCAGGTGAAAGAGCGGACGTGTTTCGAGGGGTATACTTTCTTCCTCAGTGCTAACTGGTCTGCTGGCCTTAAACTGTTTATATAGTCCTAGTGCAGCCAAAATAAAAATAACAGGCTCCTCCTCCTCCACCTGGCCACGCCTAGATATTAGCCCCTTGAAAGCCATTAAAGGGGTTGTTATTTTTTTGTTTTAAATAACAAACATGTCATACTTACCTCCACTGTGCAGCTCGTTTTGCACAGAGTGGTCGCGATCCTCCTCTTCTGGGGTCCCTCGGCGGCTGTCTCTGGTCCTCCCCACAAGAACTCCACACAGTCATGCGAGCTCCCTTGCATTGTGTGGAGTCCTTGCGGGCGAGCTCCCGTCTATGGCCGCTCCCACTGTATCACTCGGCCCCCGCCCTTCGGCGCGCCACGTCATTGGATGTGATTGACAGCAGTGCCAGCCAATGACTGCGCTGCTTTCAATCCATCCGCTGTAGCCAATCAATGGCCAGGCGAAGAGGATGTTGGGGCCGAGCACGGGACTTTCAAGGGGTCAGGTAAGTATAACAAGGGGGGGGTGGTATAGTCGGAAGTTTTTTCACCTTAATGCATTAAGGTGAAAACACTTTTACCTTTACAACCCCTTTAAAGGTGAGCTGTGGTTGATTTGACCCTCCATGTGAGAGTACCTGCATGATTCTGGGGACATAGCACTGAAATTTTTACACCCCCTAACTTCTCCCCCTTTTGCTGCAGTGGCCCGAGGGTGTACACCTGCCAGCGCAGGAATTGCATCCCCTGGGGATGCTGTGCAAGTGCCCCACAATGTACATGGGGTGGGGGGCACGATCCAATGTGGATCACACCTAAGGGACCAAAACAATGGTGAACGGGTGGCAATCTAACCGCCAATAAGGGGGACCTTCCCACTGACCCCAGATGTACTAATTTTAGCAGGAGCTCCCTGAGACCTAAAAATGTTACACTCATCTCTGGGGTATAAGGGTGGAGAATGTCTGCTCCAGAGATTGCTAGGGGCTCCTCTTGAGCTGTGATTGGCTGACCTCCCATCTGCATAATTCAAGGTCCAATGCCACTTGCCTGATCTTTTGAGCAGTTAGAGGCAATGGGCCATATTCTGAGTAAGGATACGATGGAGTATCTCAGGATACTCCATCGTATCTCTCTTTTTTGGCCCGTGTATCAATGCGACTGATTCTTAGAATCATTTTCGCATAGATACACTGAAGATCCGCCATGTGTAAGTCACTTACACTGTCGGATCTTAAATGTAATTACTCCGCCCGCCGCTAGATGGCGTTTACGTTCAGGTCTCATTTGTTTATGCAAATGAGCCTGATACGCCGATTCCCGGACGAATTCGCGTCACGTAAC
This sequence comes from Rana temporaria, assembly GCF_905171775.1. Taxonomy (NCBI): domain Eukaryota; kingdom Metazoa; phylum Chordata; class Amphibia; order Anura; family Ranidae; genus Rana; species Rana temporaria. The sequence continues at coordinate 149,526,241 of NC_053498.1, forward strand.
CGTTGCTAACGTCGTTTGCGTAAGCGTAAACTTACCCCTGCTATATGAGGGGTAAGTTTACGCAAGTCCCACGTAGGCCATGTAAGTATGGCGTCGGGTCCGCGTCGTGTTTTTCCGTCGGCTACGTCGTTTCCCTAAGTCGTTCTTGAATACGACTTTACGTCAATGACGCACACGTCGGCGACATTGACGTTTTACGCCGAGAACTGGAGCATGCGCACTGGGCTATTTTAAGCCCGGCGCATACGCAGTTCGTTAGATTTGGGGGCGCGCTTAATTTAAATACAAGCCGCCCCCTTGGAGATACGCGGGGATACGCCGGGCCATTTACACTCTGCCGCCCCAAACTACGGAGCAAGTGTTTGGGGAATACGGCACTTGCTCCTGTAGTTTGGGGCGGCGTAGTGTAAATGGCTTACGCGCCGCCCGCGGGAAATCTAGGAGAATATGGCCCAATATTTCCACTGACCCCCCCCAATGAATTAACTTTAGCAAGGGTTCCCTGAGACCTAACAATGATTTCAATGGTTTCACTGGGGTAAGAAAGTTGGTAATTTTGAAGGGGTTGAAGACGATGCCCCGAGGTCCAGATGCCTGCAGTTGGCTAAGTGTACAGACCTAGAATGGCGGTAAGAAAGGTGCGAAACATTCCAAATTTGCGGAGTACTGCTTCAGGTTGATGTGTTTTTCATATAGTCGCATGTATGCGTTTCTTAGAGCTGCTCCATTCACCTAGATTTCATTTTTTGCTGATTTAGGAAGTATTATAAGTTCATATTGACCCGGAATTTTGAGGCATTGAACTCTAAAGGTGGAGGAAACCAGGTGTCCCTGCTGAATATCATGATGGACTTGAAGAAATGCTGCAACCACCCGTACCTTTTCCCTGTAGCTGCTGTGGTAAGAGGCTGCAAATCTCATTTATATCCCCCCCCCCATCTCTTTGTATTGGTCTGCTACAATGTGTTCTGGTGCTACACTGATTTTATTGTTTATTTCAAAGCAGAACGTTGTTTCGCCAAGCAGTTTTTCTTATTAAAATGTTTATAAAACCTTAACTTTTGTCGTAAAGGGGATGTGGTGTCACGATTTGACTCTCAGAAATAATTTTGGCCAAACACAGGTCTATTTAAAAATTGATGGAGTACTGTAAAAATAAAATTGCCAGCAAAACAGGAACTGCATCTAATGCCCCCGTACACACGACCGCTTTTCCTATCGGGGGGAAAAAAACAAAACGATAGTTTTCCCAACGGAATTCCTCTCAAGCCCGCCTTCCATACACACGCCAAGAAAGCAGTGATGTAAAAGACTGCGACGAGCCGACAAAATTAAGTTCTATGCTTCCGAGCATGCGTCAAATGCGTGTTTTTTCCCCCCTCGGAAAAGCATACAGACGAACAGTTTTCCCGCTAGGATTTTTCCTGACGGGGGGAAAAAAAAGAAATCCCTGCCCCTGTTGGTAGATAAGAGATTTCACAAATCAGATTTTTTTTGCTGTGTGCCAAAATTGTAAAACAGAATTCATCACCCTCTTCCTGCATTTCCGATTTCTTAACACAGGAGGCGCCGGTGTTGCCAAACGGGTCTTACGATGGAAGCTCTTTAGTGAAATCCTCCGGGAAGTTGATGCTGCTACAAAAAATGCTGAAGAAGCTGAAAGACGGAGGACACCGAGTCCTTATATTCTCTCAGGTACCTGGAAGTGTTAGAATATTTACATCACAGCCGCAGTCATGGGAGATAAAGGAGGGTTTGTGCTAAAGCGATAATTCCGAGCATTATGACTCTACTTTACTTTGACCATATAAAATGGTTTTATTTATGTCGTTCACCAGCAGATCTCTAACAGTCACACATAGTCAGCCGGTATTAGTAGTACACTTGTGTTTGAAAGGGGTGAAGGCAGGGCCGATCCTAGGGTCACAGGCGCGGGGGTGCAGAAACTGTCAGAGACTGCAGACATGATACAGAAGACGGTCAGAGACTGCAGATATGGTACAGGAGACAGTCAGAGACTGCAGACATAGTACAGGAGATGGTCAGAGACTGCAGACATGGTACAGAAGATGATCAGAGACTGCAGACATGATACAGAAGACGGTCAGAGACTGCAGACATAGTACAGGAGACGGTCAGAGACTGCAGACATGATACAGAAGACGGTCAGAGACTGCAGACATTGTACAGGAGACCGTTAGAGACTGCAGACATAATACTGGAGACGGTCAGAGACTGAAGACATAATACAGGAAATGGAACATTTATCCTTATTGATCGTTTGCCACTTTCTGGATCAGCACTCCCATAGTTGGTTTTCTTTGTCTTTCCTCATTTGGTCATTTGAGTTGGGGGTGCAGCGGTAGTGTGGCTCTTTTACCACTTCACCCCCGGAAGAATTTACCCCCTTCCTGACCAGAGCACTTTTTGCGAATTCAGCACTGCGTCATTTTAACTGACAATTGCGCGGTCGTGCGACGTTGCACCCAAGAAAAATTGACGTCCTTTTTTTTTACCACAAATAGAACTTTCTTTTGGTGGTATTTGATCACCTCTGCGGTTTTAATTTTTTGCGCTATAAATAAAAATAGAGCGCCAATTAAAAAAAAAATATGGGCTAGATTCAGGTAGGGGGACGTAAGTTTGTGTGGGCGTAGCGTATGTTATTTACGCTACGCCGCCGCAATTTAGAGAGGCAAGTGCAGTATTCACAAAGCACTTGCTCCGTAAGTTGCGGTGGCGTAGCGTAAATCTGCCGGCGTAAGCGCGCCAAATTCAAATTGTCAAGAGGTGGGCGTGTTTTTAATATAAATAAAACATGACCCCACGGCGCATGCGCCGTCCGTGAACGTATCCCAGTGTGCATGCTCCTAATCACGTCGCAAATAGTCAATGCTTTCGACGTGAACATAAGTTACGCGAAGCCCTATTCGCGAACAACTTACGCAAACGACGCAAAATGTGACGCTGGCCCGACGTCCATACTTAACATTGGCTATGCCCCATATAGCAGGAGTAACGTTACGCCGGAAAAAGTCTTACGCAAACGACGTAAAAGAAATCCGCCGGGCGCACGTACGTTTCTGAATAGGCGTATCCAGCTCATTTGCATATTCTACGCTGAAATCGACGGAAGCGCCACCTAGCGGCCAGCGTAAATATGCAACTAAGATACGACGACGTAAGAGACTTACGCCAGTCGGATCTTAACCTAATTTCGGCGTATATATTATACTTTCTGCTATAATAAATATCCCCAATTTTTAAAAATAAATAAATACATTTTCTCAGTTTAGGCCGATATGTATTATTCTACATATTTTTTGTAAAAAGAAAATCGCAATAAGCGTTTATTGATTTGGTTCGCACAAAAGTTATAGCGTCTACAAAATAGGGGAATCGTTTTATGGCATTTTTATTATTACCGTATTTATCGGTGTATAACACGCACCCTAACTTTAACCACTTAAGACCCGAGCCTTTAGGCAGGTAAAGGACCCGTCCAGTTTTTGCGATTCGGCACTGCGTCGTTTTAACTGACAATTGCGCGGTCGTGCGACGTGGCTCCCAAACAGAATTTACGTCTTTTTTTTCCCACAAATAGAGCTTTCTTTTGGTGGTATTTGATCACCTCTGCGGTTTTTATTTGTTGCGCTATAAACAAAAATAGAGCGACAATTTTGAAAAAAATGCAATATTTTTTACTTTTTGCTATAATAAATATCCCCCAAAAATATATAAAAAAATGTTTTTGGTAAAAAAAAAATCGCAATAAGCGTTTATCGATTGGTTTGCGCAAAATTTATAGTGTTTACAAAATAGGGGATAGTTTTATTGCATTTTTATTAATATATATATATTTTTTTACTACTATATAACTACTATACTACCTATAACAGGGAACAGACGATCAATGACGGCGCCACAGTGAAGAACGGGGAAGGTGTGTTTACACACAGCTCTCCCCGTTCTTCAGCTCCGGGGACCGATCGCGGGACTCCATCGGCGATCGGGTCCATGGGTCTCGCGGTTACGGAGCTTCGGACTGGGTCGCGTGCACGCGCGCGCGACCCCACTGCTGGGCTTAAAGAGCCACGTACAGGTACATGGATGTGCCCAGCCGTGCCATTCTGCCAACGTATATCGGCGTGAAGGGGTCCTTAAGTGGATAAGAGGGAAGTTTCAGGAAAAAACTTTCCACCGCCCCCTGCGTATTACACGCAGGCACAGTTTACCCTCTATTTTTAGGGTAAAAAAGTGAGTGTTATACGCCAATAAATACAGTAATAATTTTTTTACTAGTAATGGCGATGATCTGCGATTTTTATCGTGACTGCGACATTATGGCGGACACATCTGACACTTTTGATGCTATTTTGGGACCATTGTCATTTATTCAGCGATCAGTGCTATAAAAATGCACTGATTCCTGTGTAAATGACACTGGGAGGGAAGAGGTTAACCACTAGGGGGCGAGGAAGGGGTTAAGTGTGTCCTAGGGAGTGATTCTAAATGTGGGAGGGGCTGGGCTACAAGTGACACAACAGGCATCACTGCTCTCGATGACAGGGAGCAGAAGATCAGTGTCCTGTCACAAGGAAGAACAGGGAAATGCCTTGTTTACATCTCCCCGTTCTGCCTCTCTGTGACTCGATCGCAGGCCCCCCGGCGAACATAGAGTTTGCGGGGGGGGGGGGGGGCACGGTCATGGAGAGTGTGGCGGGCGCGCCGCACGGCTTCTTAAAGGGGAACGTACCTGTATGCCCATTTGCCCACCGCTGCCATTCTGCCGACGTATATCGGCGTGCATCGGTCGGCAAGTGGTTAACAAGCTCCTTGGCTTTCTGTATCCTCCAAATACTAACACACACAATTGTACGGACACGCCACCATGTATTGTATGATGAGAAATACAATCACATTTTGTTTTTTATTTTTAAAGATGACAAAAATGCTGGATTTACTTGAAGATTTCCTGGAGTATGAAGGCTACAAGTACGAGCGGATAGATGGCGGGATCACAGGAGGGCTGCGCCAAGAGGCAATTGACAGGTTTAATGGTACTACTGTGCTAATCACATAAAACCGCCACAATTATCCTATTACTGCCATTTGAAGCCAATGACTTAAAGTGATACTAAAAACACTCTGTATAATTTATATTCTCCTTTTCTGTATGTGGATGACGGCTCTGTAATTATTTTAAGTAAAAAAAAAACATTTTTCCTAATGGATATCCAGCTGTCACATGACCCGGCTCTCTCCCAGCCTGCCTACAGGGAAATATAAGTAGGAGGAGCTTCTACTCCTCTGCTGCTGGTCACGTGTTAAAAAAAATAAAACAGCCTTTGGAATACAGAGTGAAAATAACTAATATCAATAAACTGTTGTAAATTGTCATACAAATATACATTTAACCACTTAGTCCCCGGACCATTTTGTAGCTAAAGGACCTTGCCCCTTTTTGCAATTCGGCACTGCGTCGCTTTAACTGACAATTGCGCGGTCGTGCGACATGGCTCCCAAACAAAATTGACGTCTTTTTTCCCCCACAAATAGAGCTTTCTTTTGGTGGTATTTGATCACCTCTGCGGTTTTTATTTTTTGCGCTATAAACAAAAATAGAGCAACAATTTAAAAAAAATTCAATATTTTTTACTTTTTGCTATAATAAATATCCCCAAAAATATATAAAAAAACATATTTTTCCTCAGTTTAGGCTGATACGTATTCTTCTACCTATTTTTGGTAAAAAAATATCGCAATACGCGTTTATTGATTGGTTTGCGCAAAAGTTATAGCGTCTACAAAATAGCGGATAGTTTTATGGCATTTTTATTAATATTTTTTTTTTTTACTAGTAATGGCGGCGATCAGCTTTTTTTTTTTTTTTTATCGTGACTACGACATTATGTCGGACACTTTTGACGCTATTTTGAAACCATTGTCATTTTTACAGTGAAAAGTGCTATAAAAATGCACTGATAACTGTGTAAATGACACTGGCAGTGAAAGGGGTTAACCACTAGGGGGCGCTGTAGGGGTTAAGTATTTTCTAGGGAGTGATTACTACTGTGTGGGGGCGTGCCTTGGCGTGTGACATCACTGATCTTCGTTCCCTAGGACAGGGAACAAGCCAAAGGTCGGTAATAATCAATGGAACAAGCCAAAGGTCGGTAGCGAGTGGTTACGGGTTGTGATCAAGCAGAAGCGTAGTCAGTAAACAAGCCAAAGGTCGGTAGCGAGTGGTTACGGGTTGTGATCAAGCAGAAGCGTAGTCAGTAAACAAGCCAAAGGTCCGTAACAAGTGGCAGCGAAGATACAAATGACAGCAGGAGTGACAAGAGCAGGATATTGAATGGAGAGAGCACAAAAATCTGGCAAACAGGAAGTGCAAATGCATGACCAAAACAGGAAGTTCATGGGAAAGTTGGGAAGGGAAAGGTTTGTTTACACTTACCTCTCCCCATTCTTCAGCTCTGTGACCCGATCACGGGACACCGGCGGCGATCGGGTCCCGCTGGCGAGGTCACATTGAACAGGACTAGGTCGTGAGCGCGGCATGCTCGCGACCCACAGCTGGGCTTTTAAAGGCGACGTACAGGTACATGCTTGTCCCCAGCCGTGCCCTTCTGCCGGCGTATATCAGCGTCAAAGGGTCCTAAAGTGGTTAATCTTTAAAAGAAAAAATAACTATTTTGTGCCAGTTTTCCTTTTTTGAAAAAAAATATGAAAATATTAGATATTCATCTTCATTATTGCCTGGAGCCTTTTTGAAATGTTCTCAATGTGTCCTGTCTTGGTGAAAAAGATTGTTATTGGGAAAGCAAGTGAGGGTGAAAACTTCCCAAAGGGGACAAAGATAGCAAAAAACAAAAACAAAAAAAAAAAACCTACAACATTTTACATCCCTGCCCTTTGAGCCCGGATTCTACCTTCCATAATAGCAATTGTTTGTAGTTGCAATGATAGTTGTAGTCCTCGTTATGGCAATAGATAGAAATTACTATGAACATTTTGTAAATCTGTGTTTTATGACTCTTCCATCTTTTCTTCCTCAGCTCCAGGAGCTCAGCAGTTCTGTTTCTTACTGTCTACCAGAGCTGGAGGTCTCGGGATCAACTTGGCCACCGCTGACACCGTCGTTATCTACGACTCCGACTGGAACCCCCATAATGACATTCAGGTCAGCCAAATGTTTGTAACAAGTGGTTGCAGATTGGGATCAAGCAAAAGTGTAGTCGGGAAACAAGCAAAAGGTTGGTAGCAAGTGGTTTTAGGTTGGGATCAAGCAGAAGCATAGCCAAAGAACAAGCCAAAGATCAGTGGATATGGTCAGGGCTGGACTGGGACAAAAATTTGGCCCTGGACTTCATCCAGACTGGCCCACTTTGACAGGTCTCTCCTATGGTGGCTGGAAACTCCCAGGCCATAGCTGTTGAGTCAGCTGTCTGTCCCCTCCCATGTGCTCCTTCTGGTCCCCCCCATGCTCCTCTGTCATCCCCCTTGCTTCTCTGTTCCCCCCCAGGTGAGCGCTGTGGAAGAGGAGGTGAGCGCTGTGGGGAGGGAGAGACAGAGGAGCGGAGGGGGGGGGGCGGTCCGCTGTCACTCAAGCCGGCCCACTGAGTCATCGACCCACCGGGAAACTCCTGGTAGTCCCAATGGCCAGTCCATCCCTGATAGTGGTTGCAGGTTATGATCAAGCAAAAGCATAATCAAAGGAACAAGCCAAAGGTCGGTAGCGAGTGGTTACGGGTTGTGGTCAAGCAGAAGCGTAGTCCGTAAACAAGCCAAAGGTCCGTAACAAGTGGCAGCAAAGATACAAATGACAGCAGGAGTGACAAGAGCAGGATATTGAATGGAGAGAGCACAATAATTTGGCAAACAGGAAGTGCAAATGCATGACCAAAATAGGAAGTCCATGGGAAGAGCAAGGATCAAGACAAGATTAATCAATTGTCCAGGCTTCTGTCCAGCATCACAGGTGGTTTAGAAAGAAGAAATACCACCAGACACAGCAGAGGTTGCAGGTTCAGATCCAAGGTCCCGACACTGTTTCTGTCCAACTGGGAGTTCTGGGTGTTCCCATCCACCTTTATATGTTTCAGCTCCTCCTGTTACATTCTACACAATATAAAATAAATACATATTAATCAGAAATGGTGAACACAGCGGGTGTGCGGACCCAGGAACTCCGAGCTGAGATCTCACTAATGGAATCTTAGAGAGGTAAAAAAAAACTGTCCAGCATCCACCTTAGAGCCCTTTCACACTGGTGCGTTTTTACTGCGTTTTCGCGGTAAAAATCGCGCTATTAAAACGCTCATAAAATGCTCCAAAAACGCCCCTCCATTGAAATGAATTGAAAACGCGGTAAAATTGCAGTAAAATCGCGGTAAAATAGCAGTGTTTTACCGCTATTTTAACGCTCCGCTATAGGCGTTTCCAGTGTGAAAGGGCTCTTACAAAGGAATATCAGTTGAAAAGTCAGTGTTATAACCCACAGTGTTGATGTTTTGTAAGTTTGCACTTTGAGAAAAAAAAACATTTTGCAATGCACTCTTTGCTGACCACTGAAGGCATTGGTGATAAGCATAGATCATAGGTGTCAAACACAAGGCCCGCGGGCCGAATCCGGCCCTCCAGGCTATTTCATATGGCCCTCGCACCTCTCCTGCAGCTGCAGGAGAGCTCCAGCCCTCTCCGGGGCCTCCTCCCACTTTCAAGCAATGCATCCAGAGAGTGATATAGAGAGAGAGAAATAGAGAGCGAGAAAGAGAGCGAAATAGAGAGAGTGAGAGATATAGAGTGAAATATATATATATATATATATATATATATATATATATATATAGTGAGAGAGAGAGAGGTAGATAGCGAGAGAGAGAAATATAGAGAGATAGGAAGATAGAGACAGATAGGAAGATAGAGAGAGATAGGAAGATAGAGAGAAAGAGAGGCCCGTGGGCCGAATCTGGCCCTTCAGGACATTTCATGTAGCCCTCGCACCTCTCCTGCAGCTGCAGGAGAGCTCCAGCCCTCTTCTGGTCCTCCTCCCCCTTTCAAGCAATGCATCCAGAGATAGATAAATAGATAGAGAGCGATAAAGAGAGCGAAATAGAGAGAGTGAGAGATTTAGATACAGAGAGAAATATATATATATATATATAGAGAGAGAGAGAGAGAGAAAGAGAGAGAGATAGAAGGGAGATAGAGAAAGCAAGAGATAGGAAGATAGCGAGAGATAGGAAGATAGAGAGAGATGGATAAAGAGAGAGATAGAAAGATAGAAAGAGAGGCCCGCGGGCCGAATCCGGCCCTCCAGGCCATTTCATGTAGCCCTCGCACCTCTCCTGCAGCTGCAGGAGAGCTCCAGCCCTCTTCATCCAGAGAGTGAGATAGAGAAAGAGAGAGAGAGAAATAGAGAGCGAAATAGAGAGAGTGAGAGAGATGGATATAGAGAGAGAGAGGGTGAGAGAGAGAGAGACATAGATATATATATATATATATATATATATATATATGAGAGAGAGAAAGCGAGCTAGAGAGAGTGAGATAGAGAAATAGAGAGAGATAGAAGAGAGATAGAGAAAGCGAGAGATAGAAAGATAGAGAGAGAGATAGAAAGATAGAGAGAGATATATAGAAAGATAGAGAGAGAGATAGAAAGATGGAGAGAGAGATAGAAAGATAGAGAGAGAGATAGAAAGATAGAGAGAGAGAGATAGAAAGAGAGAGAGATAGAAAGATAGAGAGAGAGAGAGAAAGATAGAGAGAGAGATAGAAAGATAGAGAGAGAGATAGAAAGATAGAGAGAGAGATAGAAAGATAGAGAGAGAGAGATAGAAAGAGAGAGAGATAGAAAGATAGAGAGAGAGAGATAGAAAGATAGAGAGAGAGATAGAAAGATAGAGAGAGAGAGATAGAAAGAGAGAGAGATAGAAAGATAGAGAGAGAGAGATAGAAAGATAGAGAGAGAGATAGAAAGATAGAGAGAGAGATAGAAAGATAGAGAGAGAGAGAAAGCGAGAGATAGAGAGATAGACAGTGATAGAAAGATAGAGAGAGATTGAAAAAGAGAGATATAGAGAGAGATAGATAGAAAGATAGAGAGAAAGAAAGAGAGGCCCGTGGGCCGAATTCGGCCCTCCAGGCCATTTCATGTGGCCCTCGCACCTCTCCTGCAGATAAAGGGGAGCTCCAGCCCTCTTCTGGTCCTCCTCCCCCTTTCAAGCAATGCATCCAGCTTTTTCCCAGCGGCAGCATAAGGAAAGGGGGCGCACTGTGATGTAAGGGAGAGTGGGGGACTCAACTTCTGACGGTGGGGGGGTTCTTGACATCTAATGTAAGGGGAGGGGATGTGCTGGACATCTAATCTTACAGATACAACTGGCCCTTTTGAAAACAATCATAATGCTGATGCGGCCCACCATGAAATTGAGTTTGACACCCCCTGGCATAGATAATGAGAAATGATTATACATTTCCCTCTTCTCACCTCTTGTTCACAGGCTTTTAGCCGAGCACATCGTATCGGGCAGAATAAAAAGGTAATGATCTACCGTTTTGTCACACGGGCCTCTGTAGAGGAGAGAATCACCCAGGTAGCCAAGAGGAAAATGATGCTCACTCACCTCGTCGTACGTCCGGGGCTCGGCTCCAAATCTGGCTCCATGTCGAAGCAAGAACTGGATGATATTTTAAAGTTTGGAACCGAAGAGTTGTTTAAGGACTATGTTGAAGGTAAGGAGAGCGTCCCTTGGCTCTTGAAAGAGGTATTTGAGCTTAAACAGGGCTCGTTCACACGTGATTTACTCTTAAGAGTGATCCACATTTGGATCACTCTTCAGAGAGCATTTGACAGACAGTGAGGAGGGCATTGGATCATCTCCTCACCGCCTGTTTGAACCAGCTAAATGCCAGACTACCGCATTGCACACATTGTGGGGAGCTTGGAGAGCGGTCCCCATTCACTTGAATGGGTTGCATTCGGCAAGCTAAAAGCAACAGGGGTTATAATTCCTGCCACTGATGCAAAGTGTCACATGCCATGGACTCCTGACCACTGCCTCTGCAACTAAAGGGGAAAGGGGGGGGGGATAAAAACATGGCTTAACTGTTGGGTTTTACTGCCCATATACTACTAGTGTGAGCGAGCCCCAAGGCAGAAAGAGTGTTATGGAAAGTGCAGTTCCTGATAACCAATCGGAGATCACTTGGTGGGCAACACCCACAGCTACCCACAAACATCAGATTGGCTTTTAATGTGGTCCAAGATATTTGACTGGGCAGCAACCCTTCATATGTAAACTCTACCCCTTCCTCTTTAGGCTCCATCTCTTCTTCTCTGTACAATAAAAGCGGATAATGTGGGGTCTCTGGTGGCTATTTCTGGGAGCTGTGTGGGGTCTCCGGTGGACTGTGCGGAATCTCAGGTGGCTATGCGGGCTCTCTAGTCAGCTGTGCAGACTTTCACGTGGCTATGTGGGGTCTCTGGTTGACTGTGCAGACTCTTAAGTGCGACTCTCAAGTGGCTATGCTGGGTCTCTGGTGGCTATGGTAGGGTCTCTGATTGCTAAGCAGGGTCTTTGGTGGCTGTGTGAGGTCTCTGCTGGCTGTGTGAGGTCTCTGCTGGCTGTGTGAGGTCTCTGGTGGCTGTGTGAGGTCTCTGGTGGCTGTGTGAGGTCTCTGGTGGCTGTGTGAGGTCTCTGGTGGCTGTGTGAGGTCTCTGGTGGCTGTGTGATTTCTCTGGTGGCTGTGTGAGGTCTCTGGTGGCTGTGTGAGTTCTCTGGTGGCTGTGTGAGGTCTCTGGTGGCTGTGTGAGGTCTCTGGTGGCTGTGTGAGGTCTCTGGTGGCTGTGTGATTTCTCTGGTGGCTGTGTGATTTCTCTGGTGGCTGTGTGATTTCTCTGGTGGCTGTATGAGGTCTCTGCTGGCTGTTTGAGGTCTCTGGTGGCTGTGTGAGGTCTCTGGTGGCTGTGTGAGGTCTCTGGTGGCTGTGTGAGGGCTCTGGTGGCTGTGTGATTTCTCTGGTGGCTGTGTGAGGTCTCTGGTGGCTGTGTGAGTTCTCTGGTGGCTGTGTGATTTCTCTGGTGGCTGTGTGATTTCTCTGGTGGCTGTGTGAGGTCTCTGGTGGCTGTGTGAGGTCTCTGGCGGCCGCGTGAGGTCTCTGGTGGCTGTGTGAGGTCTCTGGTGGCTGTGTGAGGTCTCTGGTGGCTGTGTGAGGTCTCTGCTGGCTGTGTGAGGTCTCTGGTGGCTGTGTGAGGTCTCTGGTGGCTGTGTGAGGTCTCTGGTGGCTGTGTGAGGTCTCTGCTGGCTGTGTGAGGTCTCTGCTGGCTGTGTGAGGTCTCTGCTGGCTGTGTGAGGTCTCTGGCGGCCGTGTGAGGTCTCTGGCGGCTGTGTGAGGTCTCTAGGTACTAAAGAACATGTATTAACCCTCTCACTTGGCTATCTTGCCGGTGATGGCTGCTCTGCTGATCCCGTCCCATGGTGAGCTGAGGGCGCCAGTATGACTTGGAGCTGCCTGGTCCTTACACTGTCGTTGCATAAACCGTAGTAACAAATCTTTTGTGTTTTGTGGAGATTAATAGAAGTGTCACCTCTACACCCCGCAGGTGACAATAAGGATGTTGAAGACAGCAGTGTCATCCACTACGACGATGGCGCCATCTCAAAACTGCTGGACCGGAACCAAGACGCTACAGAGGATACTGAGATCCAGAACATGAACGAGTACCTGAGCTCTTTCAAAGTGGCTCAGTATGTTGTGCGGGAGGAGGACGGAGTGGTAAAATGTTCTTTGTTTATACCCGTACAAATCTTCTTTGAAGGAGAACTCCACTACATACCATCTGTCTAAAACCGCCACATCACAGAGGAGATAACGATTATACAGTTTTCCTGTGATGAAGAATAACGTTTTTGTGTTCTCACTAAGTAATGAAAATGGAATGATCCTTATGTTTGTTGTGTGCACTAATGTATCTACATACGTAGGAGAGCAATCATGTAGAGCAGGGCTAGACAAATCCCAGGCGCCAGGTCACCATAGCGAATAGAAATTGTGTCCTGGCGCCTGGGCTTTTGTCAGCCCATTCGCTGTTGGCACCAGGCATTTCTGCATTTTCAGGGGTAGGGGGCGCGCGCCCATCCGGCTGCTGTCTCACTGGCTCCCTTACATGCCAATCACCAGGTCCCAGCCAATAAGTCATGGGTGAGACCCACCAATCATTGGAGTGATTGACAGGAGAGAGATCTGTGTTGTAAACACAGATCTCTCGGTGGGGGGGTTGCCAGTTTTTGTCTCTGGCACACCTCTTAAGAAAACAGTACACAGTGCCCTCCCTGGGCACACGGTCAACCCTTTGATTGCCCCAGATGTTAACTCCTTCCTACCCAGTGTCATTAGTACAGTGACCCAAGAAGAGGCGGATCCCTGTGCAAAACCATTCCAGGTAAAAAAAAAAAGCCTATCTTCCTTCAGACGATCAGCAGGTGCTGGGACTTTATTTATTCCTCATCCACTTGACCGCTGGAAGAATTACCCCCCTTCATGACCAGGCCATTTTTTTGGTGATACAGCACTGCGTTACTTTAGCTGACAATTGCGCGGTTGTGCAACGCTGTGTCCCGTCCCCCCCCTGTCAGAACGGAACTCTGCCTTGTTTACACAGGCAGAGCTCCGTCCAACCTCTCTTCCCAACGATCGGCGGGTTCTGGCGGACATCCATTCGTCAGCACCCACTGATTGGCTTCTGCTGTGACTAATGACAGCAGAAGTGGCGCACGCCCCCTAGGCGGAAGTTTGGAATCTCGTATATTTATATGTGTGATTCTGCACAGAATGGCCGCCCTGTAGCAGTAAATATGCTATGGGTCAGTCATTAAGTGGTTATGTAACCCCTTGTGTATGACTTGCACTCCTGTCAATCAGAGCCAGAGAACCAATCAGGAGACAAAGGGGGTGGGTCCATATGTGAATGGGGACACACACAGCCGCGGGTCATAAGCTTACCTGCTTGGGTACCCCCCACAGCAAGCTACCAGCCAGGAGCGCCAGTGTGAGACCCGAGAAGAGGAGGATCGGGGCTGCTCTGTGAAAAACCATTACACCGGGCAGGTAAGTATGACATGTTTGTTATTATAACACTGGGAATCCGCTGTGCCTCCCTACAATGCTTGACTGACATGTAATACTTGATCTGCTTGGTTTTTATTGGGCTATGTGTCCTTCATAATGGTTTTCTTGCGTTACTTTGTTTACGTAGCAACAATGTTTCGTTCAACATTTAGGAGGAAGTGGAGCGGGAAATCATCAAACAAGAAGAGAACGTGGATCCCGATTACTGGGAGAAGCTGCTGCGTCACCATTATGAGCAGCAGCAGGAAGACCTCGCCAGGAATCTTGGAAAAGGAAAGCGGATCCGTAAGCAAGTCAACTACAATGATGCTTCTCAGGAGGATCAAGGTGATATGCGCGGTACTAATCATTAGATATAATTTACAACCCAACACTCTGATACATGGATTCCTGTCACATGATCAACTCAGTGTGCCTCCACAATGCCTCTTTCATGAGCCATGTTTTTTTTTCAAACTAATATGGCGTCCTATCCAACATTTGGTGACCCAATCAAGGACTGACTGCCGTGGTCTATTTTGGCTGGCAAGTTTTTTTTTTTGGCAGATTATTTCAAAGATTTTTGCAAAGCAAGATATCTTCATGGAGTTCATATGCTCCCACCCATGTTATGTGCAGTGCTGTAAACTGGATATTTTAGTACATGGAGTGGTGCACATTTCCAGATCTTTGCAAACAAGTCTCTCCAAAGAAGTGAAGTGGCTTCTGGGTAATTGCTGCTTTACATAGCAGGCATGTAAGTCCAGGCCCGTCGGAACAAGACAGGCAAAACAAGCAACTGCTTGGGGCCCCAGCAGAGCGGGCCCTTGCCGCGCCGCCGCTTCCTATAAATGCTGCAGCCTGTAGCGTGGCCTAGCTCCTTTCCTAATTCCTCCTGCAGTCCGGCCGGGTACCGTAACCCGCATGGTACAGGAGATTTTGTTTCCTGTTCCCGGCCGGACTGACAGGAAGTGCACACACTCAGTGCTCACTTCCTTTCAGTCCGGCCGGGAGAGCAAACTGAATCTTCTGCTGCGCGGTATGCGGTAAGGGGGTAAAAAGAACATGGGGGGGTCAGAAATACTAGCCGAAGTTCGGCAGCAGCAGCTATATGCGGCGGTATGCGGTAGGGAGGTGGGCAGCAGCTGTATGCAGCGGACCGGTATGTGTTAGGGAGGGGGGAAGTAAGGGGGGGTAAAAAGAACATGGGGGGGAGGCAGTCAGAAGAAGTACTAGCCAACGTTCGGCAACGGCAGCAGCAAAACCCCCCCCCCCCCCCAACAAACCGCTTATAGAATTTTTTACACTTAGCAAAATGATAAAACAAAATGCTTCCACAGCTTGCACAGCCCCCCACTTATCAACTTGCAATGACAGAAGAAGTACTTCTCGGTGTTCAGTGGCAGCTGCACTTGCCCCCCCGCTTCTCAACTTGAAACTCAACAACACCCCCTCCTCCGCTTCTTGCTTGGGGCCCCCAAATTCTTTCAAACGGCCCTGTGTAAGTCGATGCACCGTAGGGTCTTGCAAGGCTGCCTGGCCTACTTAAATTGCTTCTAAAGCCCTAAGGTTTTTCACCTTAAAGCAGAGTTCCGTCTCGCCCTCAAAAAAATGTAAAGCCAGCAGCTACACATACTGTAGCTGCTGACATTTAATACTAGGACACCTACCTATCAATCGGCTTTCGGGTACTACCACTGCCATTGCCGGTAAGGGAACCCGGCAAGGTCTAACATAAGTGGGGACAGGGTGGCTGTCAAAACCCCCCCCCCCCCCTCCAAATGTGGCACCAGATTGGGGAAGGAGACATATAAGTGGAAGTTTCAATTTTGGGTGGAACTCCACTTTAATGCATTCTGTGCATTAAGGTGACAGACCTCCTGTGCTGCAGCACCGCCACCACCACTATTGAGCAGGGCAGGTAAGTATGACATGTTTGTTATTTTAATTAGGAAAAAAAAAATAGGGATTAGTAACGCTTTAAATTGGGATTGCAGGCAGACCTCTAAGTGGTAGCTGACCTTTTTGCAAAAAAAAAACCCTGAAAAGGTGAACACTGTACACCTTCCCTACACCACCCCCGGTCCACATCGTACTTACTTCCAGGGATGCTGAACTGTCAGTGCGCGCAGCCAGTCCAGTGGTCTGGGGATTTGATAATTCTCCGCTCTTCTCCCTTGCCTTGTGCAGCACTTCCAGGATGGACAAGAGCAATTGTGATTGGTCAGCATCTGACCAGAGAAGAGGGAAAAGAGCGAGGATTTCAAATACCCAGACCACTGCACCAGCTGCATGGGCATGAACACCTCAGCGGTAAGTACAGCAGGCACTGGAGAGTTGTATGGTGTTCAGGGGAAGAACAATTTAAATACATATACAGCAAGTTTACTTTACTTGCCAGACTATTTGTCATTCTATACAGTCAATCTTGTGATTTACACATTTCCCACAATACATAGCCAAGCAGATGACACAGTTCCTAATTAAGCAGTAAAGCTGGCCATAGATGTTTTGAATCACAGCTGGCCCCACCCCTTCCTCTTTGGATCTCACCCCTTCCTCTTTTGGCCCCCACCCCTTCCTCTTTTGGCCCCACCCCTTCCTCTTTGGGCCCCTACCTCTTCCTCTTTGGGTCCCATCCCTTCCTCTTTGGGTCCCATCCCTTCCTCTTTGGGTCCCATCCCTTCCTCTTTAGGTCCTATCTCTTCATCGTTAGCCCCCACCCCTTCCTCTTTAGGCACCACCCCTTGCTCTTAGAGCCCCACCTCTTCAGAAGTGGAGGGAGAGAGGGGGCTCCTTTTTACCAGCTGTTTTGTAGCCAGGCTGCCAAAGTGTAATCACAGCCCCGAGACTCCAACCTGCTCTGCCAAGTGAGCTACTTCTGAGATTGGAGGCTGCAACCACCACCACCTCCTGCTCCAGCTTTGCTCCCCTGTCACCGAACGATCAGTCCACGGCTGCCCGTGGTGTCACCCCTCTGGGGGGGGGGGGGGTGTCCCAGGTGCGATACACACCCCTATAGCAGAGCCACTGCTCGTCATCTTAGTGTCCCTTCTGCCTAGGAGCAGCACCGCCCTCCTGAAAAATTCCGCCCAAGGCAAACGCCTTGATTGCCTCGCTGTAGATACACCCCCTGCCTACAAAGATCACTCCAGCTTTAAGCATCCTGGCTCAGCAATGCAGCTTTTGTTATCACTCTCTCTCTGCCTCTAGCCTCCTTTATTGGACAGGGAAACCGCATCATCACCTCTGTCTAATGAACACGTAGCTGACCCTGGAAGCAGTAATGCTAAAACTGAAGTCACAAAGTCACTTTACTGACAACACTGCAAATGTTTTTGGCGAGTAAAAAATGTAAACGTGTGTATTTAATACATGCATTTGTTTGCCATGATTCCAGTTTCACAAGGCCACAAAGTGACCATTAACTGTGTTCAATCACCCCTGGCAACCAATAACTAGACACCTGCTACAGAAACTGGTTACCGTGAGTTACTAACCGTTGCTGTTTGCACTGCTACTTTCTCTTGTATTTCAGTTCCAAGTGATTACTAGTGGCTTTACCCACAGCAGGCCATCTCTTCTCTCTTCAGAAGTCCAATGTCAACACCCCGAGCCAAGAGAGCCTTGCAATGGCTGAGGAAAGTGGGAAGAGATTGTGTTGCCAGCGTGCAGAACCTGTAATCTTCAAGATCTGAAGTATCACTTGCGCTTGACTTGTCCTTCCAAATGGCCACTGGCTGGGTTGGGGTTAGGCTGATTTCAGAACTTTTGAAATGACCTGTGACCTCCTGGCTGATTCAGAACGTCTTCCTGTGCTCACCGTCTGAGGGATGAAAGCGACGGTCATTGTGGCAGCTCACGTGCTAATCTGAACTACACAAGTCTTCCCGGCCCTTCACCAGCTGCCTTGTAGATCCTAACACCTGCTCTTCTCTTTTTCTTGTAGAATGGCAAGATGATCTCTCTGACAACCAATCAGAATATTCCGTTGGCTCAGAGGATGAAGACGAAGATTTTGAGGAGAAGCCTGAAGGTCAGAGTGAGTTAAACTTTTCCCTAATGTCTATGTGGATTGCTATTGGACCAGATGTGGGGCAAATTTGCTGGATCAACTGAGGGCGATGGAAAATAAATTAGGGTCGCACTAAACCTAAAATGTTACAAATATGAGTGTAAACACTTTAAAACCAGAACACACAAAAAAGGTGGAAAACAAGTGAATAGTACAAAAAATTGTGTTCCAACGGTAAAGGATTTTGAGAAATGGAATAAATATATGTCCAAACAGTGAAAAAATGAAGACTGAAAATTCATAAACATAGAATGCGTGATATCTGTCCACCCATGCAAAAACTAGCAAAGTCCATCCATCAAAAAGAGACTCATCAGATTTTTTTATTTTTTTTGAAAAGCCTGTGGCGTGCATAACACAACCCAAAAAACTCCACCCGGTGCAGGAAAATTGTGCACACACATAAAGAGGTGCAACAAAAAACTGTGACGGGTGCTGCGTCAATTGGTCCTCCGAAAAGGACCCAACTCTGATCCCCCGGGGCGTTAGGCTCCTGGCAGGAACTCGAGTAACAGTGGCACATGCAGCCAAAGCCACACAGACCCAACATCCCTGGAGGGACTGCCGAAACATAACCCTCCTCGGTGAGGCTCCCCCCGAAGGGGGACCCCATGAGAGCAGGCGAACTAAGCCAAAAAGCCATATCCGCCCACTCCCAAGACTTTCAGAGCAGGCCCGTGGACCAGCACCCTACTCATCACACATAAAGTGCAGTGCACCAACAGAAAAAGGACGTAACATGACACACGGGGTAAAATAAAAAAGAAAGTGGGGGAGAAGGAAGGTGGGAGAGGTGAGTGCAATACGTTGGCTGGCCGTTCGGCCAGGAAACAAAAATTCCCCTGGTCCTAGCCAAAAGGCTCGGCCCTAGAGGCAGGTGTTAAAAAGGTGTATGTGGAGATCAATGACCTAAAGTGCCACACGATGAGTGCCCCTTTCAAACTTTTTTTTTTTTTTTTTTTATAATCAGGGGAAAGCGCGAACGCAGTCCCCCACTACCAGAGTGCCCCTTTCAAACACTCGTGCAATATATGGCACCCCTGGACTGCCACTTCAGGGGCACTATCTCCACAGGCTTTTCAATGGTCCCTGACCCCCAGCCAGGAAGGTAGGAGAAGAGGTCGGGGAGAGCCCACCTAAGCAGGCTACTACCCACAACCCCCATCCCTCCCACCTAATCACATTCAGGAAATACTACCCGGAGACTCATCAGATGTTAGAATATAGCCAATGTGAAGTCCACCACCATATAATAAGAATTCCTGCTTACCAGAGCTCCGTGATCCCCCGTGACAGAGGATCCGGAGAAGCCTATAGTAAACCACAGCTTGTTTTCCAATGACAGCCGGGGCTTGCTGCACCACTGGTTAACACACTTCATGGATGATCAGACCCATGCGGAAATGGTATAGCATGTAAAAAACAATAAGGCTCTGATAGTGTAAAACCTTAAGATTTATTGTAAAAAGAATAAACACAGTGGCCCAGATTCACAAAGCACTTACGCAGACGTATAACACGTTACGCCGACGTAAGTGCCAATGTGCGCCGGCGTATGTGTGCGGCAGACCCACGAACCAACATGCGCCTAAAAACAGGCTACACCCCGCCGACGTAGCTTGCACACGCCGGCGTAGGGTGGACGCACATATGGGCTGGGCGCATGTTGCTGCTCCCATTGATTAGACGTTTAAACATGCAAATGAGGGAAATACACTGATTCGCGAACGTGCGTGTGCCTGGCGCATGCTACGCGAGATGCGCGTAAGTTGTACGTCCGACGTAAAGTTATTCCCCATAAATGATGTTCAACCCAGCAACAGACATTGTGCGTTGGACGTGTGTCTGGCTGGGCGTACGTTATGTTCATGGCGTACGCGGTGATCCGACGTAGCTTAGGCAGTTGTGCCGGCGTGGTTGTGAGCAGGCGCAGGGGGGTGCTGTGTATGCGTCCATGTCACGGCACATGCGCAGTTCGTGATACGTACCTGTCTGGCGCTCGGCCCATCATTTGCATGGGGTCACGTCCACCTACGCCGGCGTGCGCCTTCGAAACCTACGTCACTCTGGCGCAGCGTTGGGAGCACTGGCTTGCTGAATGCAATGCTTGCCTCTCCGCGCTACGTTGGCGTGGCGTACGGTGTTTGCTCTACAGCAGCGTAATGTGCGCCTTGCTCTCTGTGAATCTGGGCCAGTATCTCATGTGCAGATTTTACATCGACAATAAGCCTGCTGTGCCGGCCGGACACAAACAGGCAGACCTGTCCGTCTGGATTTACGAGCAGTTAGAGGTGATGACGTCAGCGCGTCGCTCCGCTCCGCCCTATGTGTTTCGTAGTAGAGTTACGTCGTCCAGGGGGCGATACCTTAAGTGACCTAGATTGGTGGAAAATCTTTATAAAGGCAAAAGTTATCCATTAACCGCTTGATAACCGCCGCACGACGATATAAGTCAACAAAATGGCATGGCTGGGCACAAGGGCGTACATGTACGTCCCCTTTAAGATCCCAGCCCTAGGGCGCAAGCACGCTCCCAACGGCGCGCTCGCAACCTGGTCCTCTTCTCCGTGACTGTCCCCCGCGGGAGCAGCGGACCCGATCGCCGCCGGTGTCCCGCGATCGGGTCACAGAGCTGAAGAACGGGGAGAGGTGAGTGTAAACAAACCTCTCCCCGTGCTTCCTAGTGAGCCTGTCACTGATCGTCTGTTCCCTGTCATAGAAAACAACGATCAGTGATGTCACACGCACAGCCACGCCACCTACAGTAAGAATTACTCCCTTAGGGCAAACTTAACCCCTACAGCGCCCCCTCTTGGTTAACACCTTCACTGCCAGTGTCATTTTTACAGTAACCAGTGCATTTTTATAGCACTGTTCGCTGTATAAATGACAATGGTCCCAAAATCGTGTCAAAAGTGTCCGATGTGTCCGCCATAATGTCACAGTCACGATAAAAATCGCTGATCGCCGCCATTACTAGAAAAAAAAATATTAATAAAAATGCAATAAAACTATCTCCTATTTGGTAGACACTATACATTTTGCGCAAACCAATCAATAAACGCTTATTGCGATTTTTTATTTTTGTTACCAAAAATATGTAGAAGAATACGTAAACTGAGGGAAAACATTTTTTTTTAAATATTTTTTGGGGATATTTCTTATAGTAAAAAGTAAAAAATATTGCATTTTTTTAAAAAATTGTCGCTCTATTTTTGTTTATAGTGCAAAAAATAACTGGTTGGCCACCTCTGGTTAGGCAGAGGCATGATGGGACTTGTAGTTCTGTAACAGCTGTAGGACCACAGGTTGGGCTCCCATGCTGTAAACTGTGTGAAGAGGGATGTGTTCCTTCTTTCCAATCAACTTTCACTGAGCTCTGCAGTGAGTAATTTCAGCTCTCCACCCCCTTCTTTCTGAAGACTCAGACAAGCTTTATGAATTCAGCACTTTGTCTGTAGAGGAGAGAGTGCAGCTGATAAACAGGTACAACTTGTGTAGGAGGATTTTATTTAATTGTTTTATCTCTGTTTTACCTGAGGCCAGTCACCTCACTGGATATATGGGTTTACAACCACTATAACTGGAAATGTCTTACTGTTGTAAGTAGCACCCCAGCACCAGCCCCAACATTTCTCTGATGACAGCATGCTGCTGAGAGGACTTGTGCTGTCTGCGAGGAAGCAGTGTTCTCTCTGAAGTGGTCCAGCAATCTTCAAAGCTCATGCTTCCTGCTAATTGGAGAGGTCTGGCAGCTTTACTAAGGGCGCTTCCAGGGACTGTATTGCCACCAGGGCTGATCCTAGGGTCACAGACGCCTGGGTGCAGAAATATTTCTGGTGCCCCCATATGGGCTTGGAAATCTTACTAACTCCTCCCCTTTACAAATGTTTCTATGGCTACGACTCAAACACAGAGATGCTCCCCCTAAGAAGTCTTCATTAGTGTCCCCCATCAGAGTCCGCCCCCAGCAGGTGTCCCCCATCAGAGCCCCCCATATCAGGTGTCCCCATCAGAGCCCCCCACATCAGGTGTCCCCATAGATCAGTACTTGTCCAAAAGATCCCTGTAGCTTGGGCGCGCTGGGAGCAGAATCACATTACAGGGGGCAGGGCAATGTGTGGCATCTTTGGTTACTTGGAGGGTGGCACTCGGAGAGCATTTCTGGGAGTGCACAGGATGATTGGCAGCAGCTCTGGCCAACCCAGAAGCCTCTCATCACACCCCCTATGGGAAAAGAGCCAACAAACATAGAGGGGGTGGGGCAGTCAGGAGCCTGCTCCATGCACACCGGACAATATTAATTAGTGGAGCCTAGTGGCGGAACGTGTTCCGGTAATAGGCTCCGCTGTGGTACCCAGCCCGGATTCCGGGGACAGCGGGAGGTATGCGCTCTTGTCAGTTGCCAGCGGAGAGAGCAAGCAGGATGGGGAACCTCAGCACCCACTACATGCGCTCCGCCTCTGGACACAGACAAGGAGGAGGAGGGGGAGCACTTTGGAGCTTTGGCGCCCCCACCTCTGCGGCGCCTGGGTGCGGAGCACCCCGTGCACCCTGCCTAGTATCGGCTCTGATTACCGCCTTGACTAGAGATCACTAATGACCCTTTGCTTTGTTTGGCTCTTAGGTGGCAGGAGACAGTCTCGAAGACAGCTGAAGAATGACCGGGACAAACCACTCCCACCGCTTTTAGCGAGGGTCGGAGGGAATATTGAGGTACCGGAGTCATGTCATGTGGGCTTTTCATTGCCATTTTAGGGGGTCCAAAATGTTGGGTCTCTGTTTTTTTTTTCCCCATTAAAGTCTGTAAATGTAGATGCCCTTTCCACATAAGATGTAAGCAAATTACTTTATACAAAAACTTTACATATACAGGCAATAAAAATAAAACTGCAACATGTTCCATTTTTTTTTTTTAAGGTTCTTGGGTTTAACGCTAGACAACGTAAGGCCTTCCTAAATGCAATAATGAGATGGGGAAT
The DNA here is from genome assembly GCF_905171775.1 of Rana temporaria. Lineage (NCBI taxonomy): Eukaryota > Metazoa > Chordata > Amphibia > Anura > Ranidae > Rana > Rana temporaria. The sequence continues at coordinate 149,549,416 of NC_053498.1, forward strand.
GCCTCCGCAGGATGCCTTCAATTCACACTGGCTCGTCCGGGACCTCCGTGGAAAGAGCGAGAAAGAATTTAGGTACGGTTGTCTCATTCATGGTGAAAATGTTGGTTTCCACAAGGTGGCAGCATTGTTTCAGAGCCTGGGTGACGGATTCTGTGGATGAAGCAGGTCTGAAATATTTTACATTTTGTAGGTTCTTCTTTAATATTCGTCTTTCGCTACAGAAACTTCAGTGGTTTTTACTTGTCTATGTTATGGTGGCAACACACATGAGATCATGATCCCATTCTCGACGCTGTTAGATGAATTGGACAACAGTGATATTTCTATGGGCACCGCCCGTTGTCTACCAAGCTTTCCTAAAGAGGAACTGCGACCGACCTCTCCATTTCTTTCTTTTTTTTTTTTTTTTTTTTGCCCCACTTACCTAATGGTATCTGGACATTTCAGATTGTCACCCATCCAGTGGATCCAGCATTGACCCGCTGAGATCATCTCATGCCTCACCGAGTGTCTCGCTGGCTCTTCTGGGTTCAGTGTGCAGGCCACTGGCTCTTCCGGGTTCAGCTGGCAGGCCACTCGATGACACCTGGATAGGCCCGCTCCCTCCTCCTGTTTGTCAATGAAAGCTGCCTGCTGAACCTGGAAGAAACCGTGATACTCTCAATGAGATGATCTCAGCGGGTCAACGCTGGATCCACTGGATGGGTGAGAATCTGAAATGTCCACATACCACCATCAGGTAAGTGGGGTCACATATCCCAGAAGGCATAAGTTTTCATTGATGAACGAGAGGAGGGAGCGGGCCTATCCAGGTGTCATCGAGTGGCCTGCCCGCTGAACCCGGAAGAGCTAGTGGCCTGCACGCTGAACCTGGAAGAGCCAGCGAGACTCTCGGTGATGCATGAGATGATCTCAGCAGGTCAACGCTGGATCCACTGGATGGGTGAGAATCTGAAATGTCCAGATACCATTAGGTAAGTGGGGTCACATATCCCAGTAGGCATAGGCTTTCATTGACGAACAGGAGGAGGGAGTGGGCCTATCCGGGCGTCATCAAGTGGCCTCCCCCTTGAACCTGCAAGAGCCAGTGAGACCCTCAATGAGGCATGAGATGATCTCAGAGGGTCAACACTGGATCCACTAGATGGGTTAGTATCTGAAATGTCCAGATACAATTAGGATACTCACCCATCTAGTGGATCCAGTGTTGACCCGCTGAGATAATCTCATGCCTCATTGAGGGTCTCACTGGCTCTTGCGGGTTCAACGGGCAGGCCATTTGATGACGCCCGGATAGGCCCGCTCCCTTCTCCTGTTTGTCAATGAAATCCTATGCCTACTGGGATATGTGACCCCACTTACCTGATGGTCTCTGGATATTTCAGATTCTCACCCATCCAGTGGATCCAGCGTTGACCTGCTGAGATCGTCTCATGCATCACCGAGAGTCTTGATGGCTCTTCCAGGTTCAGCGTGCAGGCCACTGGCTCTTCCGGGTTCAGCGGGCAGGCCACTCGATGACACCTGGATAGGCCCGCTCCCTCCTCTCATTCATCAATGAAAACTTATGCCTTCTGGGATATGTGACCCCACTTACCTGATGGTGGTATGTGGACATTTCAGATTCTCACCCATCCAGTGGATCCAGCGTTGACCCACTGAGATAATCTCATTGAGAGTCTCACTGGTTCTTCCGGTTTCAGCGGGCAGGCCACCCAATGAAGCCCGGTTAGGCCCGCTCCATTTTCTCATTCGTCAATGAAAGCTTATGCCTACTGAGATATGTGACCCCACTTACCTGATGGTGGTATGTGGACATTTCAGATACTCGGCCATCCAGTGGATCCAGCGTTAAGCCACTGAGAGCGTTTAATGCCCGACCACAGCTCTGTCCCGAGCTGCCATGTTTTCTCTGACGTCATCAAGAGTCTCACCAGATGGGGCGGGTGGGCCAGCCTCTCGATGATGTGCTGATGGGCCTCCTTAGATGAAGAGATCCTGACAAAATGTTTTTCAATGGTGCAACAGGGGCAGAACTGCAGGGTCAGAAAAGTGTTGTCCCTATTTAGGAAAACAAATTGTACATTAACAACCCCTTTAAAGGGACACTAAAGGTTCACTTTTTTTTTTTTTAAATAACAAGCATGTCATACTTACCTCCACTGTGCAGTTTGTTTTGCACAGAGCGGCCGCCGATCCTCCTGTTCTGGGGTCCCACGGCGGCTCTCGCGGCTCCTTTCCGCAATAGATAACCCCCTCTGGAAAGCTCTCACCCGAGGGGGTTACCTTCTGGACCTGCTCCCTGTGTCATACACTTGGCGTCCATAGCCGCCGAGTGTATGACTTGGCCCCCTGCGCCCACGTCATTGGACTTGATTGACAGCAGCGGGAGCCAATGACTGCGCTGCTATCAATCTATCCAATTAAGGGCCGAGAAGCAGTGGAGAGAGCGACGCGGGATCGCGCCCACGGAAATTCGAAACTCAGGTAAGTAAAACGGGACTGGGGGGGCCGGTTTACAACCCCTTTAAAGCGGAGTTCCACCCACTTGAGAGGTGGTCTTAAATGAAAGCCCACCCCTCATTTTTTGGATATTTTAATTTTTGTAATTTTTTTTTTAATTTGGTACCTTTTTTTGAAGCACTGTACTAGGTGTTCCCGGGCTGTGGCGCAGGATGTCATGTCCTCTTGGGTGACTTTCAAAATGCATAAAATAACTTTAGGATGTTTCATGTATTTGCCTGGAGTTTTTCATGTGGATAAATCATTACAGGGCGTACGTGTCTTTGTTTATGAGACACCTCTGTGAACCGGGGGCTGACGGGGCAGAAACCTTTGCCGACGGCGTCCCAAGAGAAGGACTTTCTCGCCAGCATGTCCTCACCAGAATCGGAGTCATGTCACTGGTCCGAAAGAAGGTGGGTGAGTAGGTGTTTACAGGCCAGGTATGTGGATGTGATCCGACCTTATTCATGTTATGTATGTTTTCCACCATCCTGAAGGACAGGAGAACCCAATCAATCAATTAGTTCATCTTTCGTTATCCTTTAATGGGTAAAAGAGAAATAAAGGAAAATAAATTAATATAAACTAGTGAAAGATTCTGCTGCTAACACAAAAGCTAGATACAAAGCAAAAACAAATGTGGATAAAAAAATCACATGTTGCCAAAATGATTCACAAATATAAATGTAACAAAAATAATGTCCAATAAAGGTGAATGAAGTTCATATGGGAAAAATTCCTGCGAGGAAGACGTAATTCTGTGTTACTTCAATGTTTTTCCAAAATGTGTGAAGACCCACCACCAGTGAATGTAAGGGGAGGCTTACCAGCTAGCCTGTGACCGCCCTTCTCAGGGGGGTCAATTCAGGCTTTGCAGAGATACAGATGATTGTAAATGGTGTCCTGTGGAGACCTCCATTGATAATCCTTTTATCGATTCCCTCTGTAGCAATTAGGGATGTCCCCATACCGATACCAGTATCGGTACCGATACTGAGCATTTCCCGAGTACTTATGCTCCGATGCTTCACCTGATACCTGGGCAGTCAGGTATCGGGTGGTGGGGGGGGTTACAAGTCTTCTCCGTGCTGTCTTCTCCCCCCGTGCTGTCTTCTCCCCCTCCGTGCCGCTCTCCCCCGTGCTGTCTTCTCCCCCTCCATGCCGCTCTCCCCCCGTGCTGTCTTCTCCCCCTCCGTGCCGCTCTCCCCCCGTGCTGTCTTCTCCCCCTCCATGCCGCTCTCCCCCCGTGCTGTCTTCTTCCCCCGTGCTGTCTTCTCCCCCTCCGTGCCGCTCTCCCCCCGTGCTGTCTTCTCCCCCTCCGTGCCGCTCTCCCCCTGTGTTCTCTTATCCCCCTCCGTGCCGTCTTGTCCCCCTCAGTGCCGCTCTCCCACCGTGCCATCTTCTCCCCCCTCTGTGCCGCTCTCCCCCGTGCCGTCTTCTCCCCCCTCCGTGCCGCTCTTCCCCCTCAATTTGTCAAGATGCAGAGTGGTGGTACGAGCCGCTAAACCCGGCTCCTACCTTTTCCGAATGGACAGAGTCTGTGTTTACGATGCTTCAGTTTATGAAGGGAGAGAAGCTTCTCTCCATTCATTTTAGCTGAGGCTGCAGAGAAAGGGACTGGGAATCTGGGGGAATCTGTGTCCTGGGGAATCTGTGTCCTCAGTCCCTTTCTCTGTCTTAAAGGGGAGATGTCAGAGGTCTGTTAAGACCCCTGATATCTCACCAAAGCCCCCCCAACAGGGCTGATTAAAAAAAAGAAAAACAAATTGCAATAAATAATTAAAAAAAAAAGAAGTAAACAATAATAATAACAAAAAACACTGACAATCCACTACCCCCCCCCTCTAAAAAATAAATAAATAAATCACAGTAAAAACAAAAAAAACAAAATTGTAAAAAGAAATAAAATACAGCCACTGTCACATGACACAAAAAAAAAAAAAAGTATCGGTATCGGCGAGTACTTGAAAGTATCGGTACTTGTACTCAAAAAAGTGGTATCGGGACAACCCTATTAGCAATGGTCAGTGGAATCACTCAGGTGATCCAGTGACGGATATTCCAGCACAAGAAAAGCAATGGTGATCCGATGTTGAAAAAAATGGTGAAGCCAAATGATATGGAAAAAAAAGAGAGAAGGCTTCCAATAGTGCAGACGTTCTAGAAAAAAAAATATTTTAAAATGCACAAAAGCAGATAAAAAACTCTTCTGTGGAGAGTTGCAGACAATTTCCTTGCAAGGATAAATAAAAAGAAGCTCCGTTTGTGTCAGTACACGGGTTGCTGGTTCGCGCATGCGCAGTGCAAAAAACGTGACGGCCTGCGGCCGTTTCGTGATAAACTGACGTCATCAGGGGCACCTAATAAAAAAAAAAAGTTCATTGTTTTATTAAAAAACAAACATGTTATACTTACCGCCTATGTGCAGTTGGTTTTGCACAGAGTGGCCCCGACCCTTCTCTTCTGGGGTCTCTCAGTGGCGCTCTTGGCTCCTCCTCTTCTCCAGTGCCCCGTTGGAGAATCGCTTTCCCTCAGGGCACCCGCACGGGCGCGCTGCCGTGTCCTGCTGCTGCGTCCATTGACGCAAACAGCAGGATTATGCTCCCATATTATTGGATTTGATTGACAGCAGCAGGAGCCAATGGTTGTGTTGCTATCAATCTATCCAATCAGGTCCCGAGACACCAGCTGGAGAGGGTGGGCTCGTTGCCGGCGCAGGAACGATCGGGCTCAGGTAAGTTAAAAGGGGAGCTTTGGCTGGCTGGATCGCTATAAGAGTTTTTTCACCTCAATGTATAGAATGCAAACCGCGAGGGTTTACAACCCCTTTTAATCACTAGGAATTGATTGGTCAGAACAGACAAAAAAGCCAGTTAGTAAAGGTTTTATTCATGGGGTTCTGTGTAGTTACAGCAGAACGACAGTCTGCAGAATACTTGCCTCTGTACATATTTTAGGTGCTGGGTTTTTTGATTGGCCAGTGGGTATGATGTGACCCCCCCATGCATGCAAACGGGAGTCATTCATCCTGGCACACTGGTATTGTGCGCATGCGCAGCTCAGTGTACATTTAAAAGAGAAGTGCAGGATTACAAAAAAAATAACATTCTCACCTAGGTGGATGCAGCATTAATCCAATGCTGCAGCTGTCCCCTACTGCCTCTCCACCGAGCAATCGAAGAATGCTGATCGCTCAGTTCTCAGGTCTGCCCTGAGCACAGAGCAGTGATTGTGCTCTGCCCCTCCAGCGCTCAATGGATCGCCAGGGTGGGAACGGCTGGCTCAGGCTTTCAGCTGTGCACGGAGAGGCATAGCCAGCAAACCGGTCAGGGATCTAACTTGTGATGTGACTTTTTGCTGTTTCTTTAAATGCTTTGTCTTTCCATTTGTTGTATTATATGTAGAAATTAGTCGATTAACCACTAGAGGGAGCTGTGTGTTGCACTATAATACCTTCGCTGTTGAGATACGATATCTGGGTGTGCATTGTATTCAGTACAGAAATACTCAATTATTTATACCCCAAATAATATATATGCAAAACAGATACAAACCAAGCTCTTCCCAGGATCGACAGACTCGTGGGCTTCCTTTGTGAGACGGAGCAATAAATGCACAGCCATTGTGTAGCACTGCAAATAAGGAAACACCACCTGTTTATGTAGTGAGCAACCGTGACCACCTCCATGCCCATATATAATCACAATCTATACTGAAAACAAAGGCTTTAAAAGCATTTACATACAAGCTAATGTACAGTCCCTTTATGTGACGTCGCCAAGCTAATGTGCAATCCCCTAATGTGACGTCGCCAAGCTAATGTGCAATTCCCTCATGTGACGTCACCAAGCTAATGTGCAATCCCCTAATGTGACGTCGCCAAGCTAATGTGCAATGCCCTAATGTGACGTCGCCAAGCTAATGTACAATCCCGTTATGTGACGTCACCAAGCTAATGTGCAATCCCCTTATGTGACGTCACCAAGCTAATGTGCAATCCCTTTATGTGACGTCACCAAGCTAATGTGCAATCCCCTTATGTGACGTCACCAAGCTAATGTGCAATCCCTTTATGTGACGTCACCAAGCTAATGTGCAATCCCCTAATGTGACGTCGCCAAGCTAATGTGCAATGCCCTAATGTGACGTCGCCAAGCTAATGTACAATCCCGTTATGTGACGTCACCAAGCTAATGTGCAATCCCCTTATGTGACGTCACCAAGCTAATGTGCAATCCCTTTATGTGACGTCACCAAGCTAATGTGCAATCCCCTTATGTGACGTCACCAAGCTAATGTGCAATCCCTTTATGTGACGTCACCAAGCTAATGTGCAATCCCCTAATGTGACGTCACCAAGCTAATGTGCAATCTCTTTATGTGACGTCACCAAGCTAATGTACAATCCCCTAATGTGATGTCACTAAGCTAATGTGCAATCCCCTAATGTGACGTCACCAAGCTAATGTACAATCCCTTTATGTGACGTCACCAAGCTAATGTACAATCCCCTAATGTGACTTTACCAAGCTAATGTGCAATCCCCTAATGTGACGTCACCAAGCTAATGTGCAATCCCCTAATGTGACGTCACCAAGCTAATGTACAATCCCTTTATGTGACGTCACCAAGCTAATGTGCAATCCCTTTATGTGACGTCACCAAGCTAATGTGCAATCCCTTTATGTGACGTCACCAAGCTAATGTGCAATCCCTTTATGTGACGTCACCAAGCTAATGTGCAATCCCCTAATGTGACGTCGCCAAGCTAATGTACAATCCCTTTATGTGACGTCACCAAGCTAATGTGCAATCCCCTAATGTGACGTCACCAAGCTAATGTGCAATCCCTTTATGTGACGTCACCAAGCTAATGTACAATCCCTTTATGTGACATTGCCAAGCTAATGTGCAATCCCTTTATGTGACGTCACCAAACTAATGTGCAATCCCCTAATGTGACGTCACCAGTGTGTACAAATTCATCTACAAAAAGCTGTAGCTTTACCTGTTGTAGCAGAACATTACAGAAAAGTGGGTCTAGATTAAATTGTGTTCTAATATTTTTTTTATTGTTTTGTTCTAAGGTCCAGGAATTCGAACAGGTCAATGGCAAGTGCAGCACCCCGGATATGATTCCAGAGGGGACGGAGAACAGGAAATGTTTTGACACGGCTTCTTCAGATCCCACCACGCCGGTTCCAGCCAGTCCCGCTCCCATACAGCCAGGTGCTGTGGCTCTTTCAGGTACACACTCTTCTTTTTGCCTTTCAAGACATTTGATAGGCTAAATGGGTCAGCTATGTTCTGGAAATAAGTGTTGCCGGTAGCTGAGGTGTTAGGTAGCCCATGGGTCAAGGGAGTCGAATACAGTTTAGTTGTGGTCCGCATCAGCATTATAGTCGCCATAATAGCGCCGGTTGTTTCTGTAAGACTATATACATTTATCCAGGGCTTTTTCCTTAACCACTTAACCACCAGCCGCCGTCCACAAACGGCGGCAAGGTGGTTGCTTAACTGGGGGTCGCCGTTCTGAAACGGCGCCCCGCAGAAGCTGTAATGCGCGCCGCCTCGGGCGCGCACACTGAAAATTCTGTGCGCGCCGGGTCTATGAGACCCGGCGCTGCACAGATCACGGTAACTGACCGGCAACGGCGGTCTTTTACCATGTGATCGCGCCGTCCAATGACGGCGCGATCACAGGTAAACAAACCGGCGTCATTTGATGACGCCGGTTCCTCCCTCCTCTCGCTGTACCGATCGGTACAGTGTGAGAGGAGAGCGCGGATGGCAGCAGCAGTGTGGGATGGATCTGTGACTATTGCAGTCACAGATCCATCCATCCCTGCTCAGCCATCCCTGCATTAACCCCTGCAATACTCTGCCTTCCCTGTGCAATACTCTGCAATAACTCCTGCAATACTCTTCCTTCCCTGCGCAATGCTCTGCCTTCCCTGCGCAATTACTCTGCAATACCCCCGCGCAATACTCTGCAAAACACCCGCGCAATACTCTGCAAAACACCCGCGCAATACTCTGCAAAACACCCACGCAATACTCTGCAAAACACCCGCGCAATACTCTGCAAAACACCCGCGCAATACTCTGCAAAACCCCCGCGCAATACTCTGCAAAACCCCCGCGCAATACTCTGCAAAACCCCCGCGCAATACTCTGCAATACCCCCGCGCAATACTCTGCAAAACCCCCGCGCAATACTCTGCAATACCCCCGCGCAATACTCTGCAATACCCCCGCTCAATACACTGCAATACCCCCGCACCAATACTCTGCAATACCCCCGCGCAATACTCTGCAGTACCCCTTGCGCAATACTCTGCAGTACCCCCGCGCAATACTCTGCAATACCCCCGCGCAATACTCTGCAATACCTCCGCGCAATACTCTGCAATACCTCCGCGCAATACTCTGCAATACCCCCCGCGCAATACTCTGCAGTACCCCCTGCCAGTACTCTGCAGTACCCCTTGCGCAATACTCTGCAGTACCCCCGCACAATACTCTGCAATACCCCCCGCGCAATACTCTGCAATACCCCCCGCACAATACTCTGCAATACCCCCCGCACAATACTCTGCAATACCCCACGCACAATACTCTGCAATACCCCACGCACAATACTCTGCAATACCCCACGCACAATACTCTGCAATACCCCCACGCACAATACTCTGCAATACCCCCCACACAATACTCTGCAATACCCCCCACACAATACTCTGCAATACCCCCCACACAATACTCTGCAATACCCCCGCACCAATACTCTGCAATACCCCCGCACCAATACTCTGCAATACCCCCGCACCAATACTCTGCAATACCCACGCACCAATACTCTGCAATACCCCCGCACCAATACTCTGCAATACCCCCGCACCAATACTCTGCAATACCCCCGCACCAATACTCTGCAATACCCCCACACCAATACTTTGCAATACCCCGGCCAATACTTTGCAATACCCCGGCCAATACTCTGCAATACCCAGAAAATACTCTGGGGAAAAAAATGTGTTTTAACCACTTCCCGCCCACGTCATATGAGGTCCTTGACTTTGTGCAGGGATATCTAAATGATGCCTGCAGCTACAGGCATCATTCAGATATCATTTTTTTCAGCCGGCGATTCTCTACACCATAAGAATGATCATGGCGGCTGTTCCGCCTCTTGATCGTTCTTACGGGAGGCAAAAAGGGACGTCCCCACTCCCTTCGCCCTCCGGTGCTTCTTCTGACTCACCGCTGCGATCGAAGCCAGGATCGTTTTTTTTCTTGTTTTTTTTCAGGCTTCCCAGCCTAGAGGTGAGATGTGGGGTCTTATTGACCCCACATCTCACTGTAAAGAGGACCTGTCATGCTATATTCCTATTACAAGGGATGTTTCCATTCCTTGTAATTGGAATAAAAGTGATCAAAACATTTATTTTTGGGGAAAAACGTGTCAAACTAAAATAAATTAAGTAAAATGAACAATAAAAATAAAAAAAAAATATTTAAAGCGCCCCTGTTCCCGCGTGCTCGTATACAGAAGCGAATGTGTACGTAAGTCCCGCCCACATATGAAAACGGTGTTCAAACCACACATGTGGGGTATCGCTGCGAACGTTAGAGCGAGAGCAATCATTTTGGTCCCAGACCTCCTCTGTAACTAAAAACATGTAACCAGTAAAAACATTTAAAACGTCACCTATGGGGATTTTTAAGTAGCGAAGTTTGGCGCCATTCCACAAGCGTGTGCAATATTGAAGGGTGACATGTTGGGTATCTATTTACTCGGTGTAACTTCATCTTTCATATTATGCAAAAACATTGGGCTAACTTTAATGTTTTTTTTTTTAAAAGCACAAAACTGTTTTATTTCCCAAAAAAATGCGTTCGAAAAATTGCTGTGCAAATACCATGCGCGATAAAAAGTTGCAACGACCGCCATTGTATTCTCTAGGGTCTTTGCTAAAAAAGCATATATAATGTTTTGGGGTTCTATGTAATTTTCTAGCAAATAAATGATGATTTTTACATGTAGGAGAGGAATGTCAGAATTGGTCTGGGTGTTCCAGAACGCCTGATGGTGCTCCCTGCATGTTGGGCCTCTGTATGTGGCCACACTGTGTAAAAGTCTCACACATGTGGTATCGCCATACTTGGGAGGAATAGCAGAATGTGTTTTGGGGTGTAATTTGTGGTATGCATATGCTGTGTGTGAGAAATAACCTGCTAATATGAACATTTTGTGGGAAAAAAAAAAAAAAAAAAAAAAAAAACCTTGATTTTGCAAAGAATTGTGGGAAAAAATGACAACTTCAAAAAAACTCACCATGCCTCTTTCTAAATACCTTGGAATGTCTTCTTTCCAAAAAGGGGTCATTTAGGGGGTATTTGTACTTTTCTGGCATGTTAGGGTCTCAAGAAATGAGAGAGGCTGTCAGTACATCAGATGTGATCAAATTGATAAATTTTCAGTAATTGGTACCATAGCTTGTAGACCCTATAACTTTCACCCAGACTAAATAATATCCAAATTTTTTTTTTTTTAACCAAAGATATGTAGCAGTATACATTTTAGGCCAAATTTATGAAGAAAAATTCATTTTTTGCTAAATCTTATAATAGAAATGAAGAAAAATTCATTTTTTTACAAAATTTTCGTTCTTTTTTCATTTATAGTGAAAAAAATAAAAACCGCAGAGGTGATCAAATACCACCAAAATAAAGCTCTATTTGTGGGGGGAAAAAAGGACAAAAATTTCATTTGGTTACTGTGTTGTATGACTGAGTTATTGTCATTCAAAATGTGAGAGCACCGAAAGCTGAAAATTGGTCTGGTTATTAAGTGGGTTTAAGTGCCCAGTTGTCAAGTGGTTAAAGATTAGGTGCAAGAACTCAACCGCGCCCCCCACCCTGAACCGCATCAAACGGCAGATGTGGCCAAATTGCGCTAACAGTGAGAGGATCTTAAAGGAGCAATAATACCAGGAGTGGATTCTGTGCGGAGTTCAGGGATGCGCTATGTACAGAGTGTGGTTTCTGGGATGTCCTATGCACAGAGTGCAGGGTGAAGGTGTGTGCTACATACAGGAGAGGTGGAAGTGAGATGTGGACAGCCTGTGAAAGAGATGAACCTTGCACTCTGTACATAGCTCACCCCTGCAGAGATGAGGGACCCCAGAAAAGAAAGGAGGATCAGGGCCACTCTTTGCAAAACCAACTGCACAGAGGAGGTAAGTATGACATTAAAAAAAATAAACAAACATTTACATATCATTTTAAGCAAAACTGTTCCTATAGTTTGCTGTGTAACAGTTCTGAATTGTATTTTTTTCTAGAAAAAAGTGAGACGCCATCTTTGTTATCTGAGGAAGTGGAGAGCACGGAACAAAAGCCCGTACAGCAGTCAGAGCCTCCGGTGAGATATCCATTGTGCTGTACACTTTGTGATCAAATCTTTGTGGTTAAAGTCGCAACTCTATTGCTCTACTTTGGTGCAACTTTGATCCGTGGAATGCAAAGTCAGATCAAAAATCACACTAAAAGTCGCATTAAAGATGCGCTAATGTGAATGGAGCTTGTGTTTTGTTGCACAGAGCAGTGACAGTTGGTCAGAACTTTATACATATTTTGGAGGGTTTGGCTAATAACAAATCTCTTTACCAGCATACGGTGGTACCTGCACCAGAGCAGAGGAAAACATACTGACACACCTGATGGCCTATTTGTATATTTACACCCATTATACAATAATCAAATAAAGAACAAAAGTTTCCGATAGAAGTGAAGACCTTGAAACTCTATAAAACCCGTCTCCTCTGTAGAGCGCACTAAGTGCCCAGATTCACAAAGCACTTACGCCGACGTATAGCGCGTTGTGCCGACGTAAGTAAGTGCAAATGTGCGCCGGCGTATGTGTGCCCCAGACCCACAAACCAACACGCGCCCAAAAACAGGCTACACCCAGCCGGCGTATCTTGCACACACCGGCGTAGGGTGGGCGCACATATGGGCTGGGCGCATGGTGGCGCTCCCATTGATTAGCCATTCAAACATGCAAATGAGGGAAATACGCCGATTCACGAACGTGCGTGTGCCCGGCGCTTGGTACGCGAGATGCGCCTTAAGTTGTACGTACGACGTAAAGTTATTCTCCATACATGAGGTGCAACCCGGCAACAGACATGCACAGGTCTGCACCAGGGAACACAAGCCGGAGTATTGTGCGTTGGATGTATGTCTGGCTGGGCGTACGTTATGTTCATGGCGTATGGGGTGATCCGACATAGCTTAGGCAGTTGTGCCGGCGTGGTTGTGAGCAGGCGCAGGGGGGTGCTGTGTATGCGTCCACGTCACGGCGCATGCGCAGTTCGTGATACGTACCTGTCTGGCGCTCGGCCCATCATTTGCATGGGGTCACGCCTCATTTGCATGGGTTCACGCCCACTTCCACCTACGCCCACGTGCGCCTTCGAAACCCACGCTGGCGCAGCGTTGGGAGCACTGGCTTGCTGAATGCAATGCTTGCCTCTCTGTACAGTGTTTGCTCTACGGCGGAGTAATGTGCTCCCTGCTCTCTGTGAATCCGGGCCTAAGTGTCCATTCCTTTTAGACTAAATTGTAATTTGAAGCTATTTAGACATCCCGTTGGATGTAAAAACAATTGTGTGAAGTAATCCCAAGATAAAGTCCATCCATTTACCATACTTAGTCCATTTAGTGATAATGATTTTATAATGTAATTGTGTAAATAAATTCAATTTTTTTTGTACAGAAGCAGATTAGCTGAGGTCCACATTTTTGCTTCTGTCTTTTTCAAATTCTATTTTTCGAGTGATAATGTATCATATAGGAACGTGCTTGCATATCTTCTTTGATCGATTATATTAAAGTGCATGTAAGCCCCAACAATGAGTTTTATTATTTTTTTGCTCCTTTTCAATCTGTTAACTACTTAAGACCCGGACCTTTATGCAGGTAAAGGCGATTCGGCATTGCGTCGCTTTAACTGACAATTGCGCGGTCGTGCGACGTGACTCCCAAACAAAATTGACGTAATTTTTTTCCCACAAATAGAGCTTTCTTTTGGTGGTATTTGATCACCTCTGCGGTTTTTATTTTTTGCGCTATAAAAAAAAATAGAGCGACAATTTTGAAAAAAATTCAATATTATTTACTTTTTGCTATAATGAATATCCCCAAAAAGATATAAAAAAAACTTATTTTTTTTCCTCAGTTTAGGCCGATACGTATTCTTCTACCTATTTTTGGTAAAAAAAATCGCAATAAGCGTTTATCGATTGGTTTGCGCAAAATTTATAGCGTTTACAAAATAGGAGATAGTTGACACGCTTGGGAGACACAGTCGTACACACATAAATACAAACCCACGCAGACACAGGGAGAACATGCAAACTCCAAGCAGATGGTGTCGTGGTCGGGATTCGAACCAGCGACCCTTTTGCTGCTAGGTGAAAGTGCTAACCACTACACCACTGTGCTGCCCCCTTAAAGCGGGGGTTCACCCCAAAAAAAATTTTTAACATTACATTCAGCCGAATTGTCATAATGACAATCAGCTGTTTTTTTTTTATGTTATCCCCGTACATACCGTATTTTCACCGCCGCTTCCGGGTATGTCTTCTGCGGGACTGGGTGTTCCAAATTGACTGCTAGGCTTTCGACCGTCGCATACTGCGCGTCACGAGTTGCCGAAAGAAGCCGAACATCGGTGTGCAGGCGCCGGCTTCTTTCGGCAACTCGTGACGCGCTGTATGCGCCGGTCGGAAGCCTGTCAATCAATTAGGAACGCCCAGTCCCGCAGAAGACATACCCGGAAGCGGCGGTGAAAATACGGTATATACGGGGATAAAAGAAAAAAAAAAACAGCCGATTGTCATTATGACAACTCAGCTGAATGTAATGTTAAAAAACATTTTTTGGGGGTGAACCCCCGCTTTAAGGGGGCAGCACAGTGGTGAAAACCCCCGCTTTAACATCTCAGGCCGGGGTCACACCTCTGTTTTTTGGGGCTTTTTGCAGAAACACACTACAGTTCAGTTACATGTTTTCCTATGGGACACTTTCACATCCATGATTTTTTTTCAGCTGCTGCGTATTTGGAAAGGGCAAGGAGTTGTTAACGCAAAAACTGTGATTTTTTTTTTTTTTTTTTTTTTTTCAATATACTTCAATGGAGAACCTGCAGAAAAGCATGTAATGTGTTTTTGCGGCAATTTGTGTTTTGTAATCTGCCCAACAACAAATTGGCCCCAAATAAGGCTATTATCTGATTAATCGAAAAACAATAATCGGCCAACGAATGACAATAATCGTTAGTTGCAGCCCTAGAACTGGCACACTTAGGCCTTGTACACACGATAGGATCGCCAGAGGACAATGGTCTGATGGAACGTTTTCATCGGTCAAAACCGTTCGTGTGTGGGCCCCATAGGTTATTTAACCTTCAGTTAAAAAAATAGGAACTTGCTTTAAAATTTAACCGATGGACGCCTAACCGATAGGTCAAAACCCATCGTTAGTAGGCACGACCATCGGTTAAAAACCCGCGCATGCTCAGAATCAAGTCGACGCATGCTTGGAAGCATTGTTGTGTTTTACGTCACCGCGTTCTGACACGATCGTTTTTTTAACTGATGGTGTGTAGGCACGACGGACCATCAGTCAGCTTCATTGGTTAACCTAGGACAACGGTCCTTCAGACCGTTGTCCTCTGGTTAACCTATCGTGTGTACAAGGCCTTAAAGCCCGTACACACGATCAGATTTTCAGACGGAATTGAGTGACGACCGGCTTGTTGTCAGAAAATCCGACCGTTTGTATGCTCCATTGGACAATTGTTGTCGGATTTTCCGACAACAAATGTGGGATAGCACGCTTTAAAATTTCCCAACAACAAATGTGTGTTGTCGGATTATCTGATCGTGTGTACAGAAGTCCTTCGGGAAAAAAAATCCAAATGACAAACACGCATACTCAGAAGCAATGCTCACCATAACACAACATTAGCAGAAGTTGCCCAAAGGGTGGCACTAAAGAGCTGAAAAACCACGTAGTTTTGTGTTTGTTGGTCTGACAATTCTTTGCTGTTTTGTATGCAGGACAAGTTCATGGCCAACGCCCCTTCGGACAAAATTTCTACGCTTTGTCCATGGGAAATACAATCTTGTGTACGAGACTTTACACTCTTTCCTGGTTGGGTAGAGTAGTCAGTGGAGCTCCACCCACACTGGGATACAATTCCTGGCCTGCGTTCACTAAATCCACGGCTAATGACTTAAAATGCACATTTCTGGGGGTGGGATGAGTGGTAAGGAAGAAATTGAGTCGGGGTCAGTGTTGTCAGTAACGGCGTTAAAATAAACGCCGTTACCTAACGATGCCCCTTTTGAGGGTAACGCATAATCTACCTGATTACTCTTCCCCTAACGGTAACGCCGTTCCCATTACTTGGGCGGCGTTACCACAATTACATCTACCTGTGTGTCAGCCATCGGCCATCCATTATTAAAAAAGCGTGCCTCCTCCTCATGCTGTTCCGTGATAGGCGGAACACAAATTTTCCCAGCAGAGCCTCTGTTTAGTGTTCAGCCTATCACGGATGCCTTCTCATCCTCGGCCTCGGACGAGAGGACATCCGTGATAGGCGGAACACTGAACAGAGGCTCTGCTGGGAAAATTACTGTTCCGCCTATCACGGAACAGTCTGAGGAGGAGGAATAATGGATGGCCGCCGTCTGACATCTCTACAAACAGGAGAAGGTAGGGGTATCGTCGAGGCATGTTTACAGATGGCACAGTGAGACATGTTACAGATGGCACAGTGAGACATGTTACAGATGGCACAGTGGGACATGTTTACAGATGGCACAGTGAGGCATGTTTACAGATGGCACAGTGAGACATGTTACAGATGGCACAGTGAGGCATGTTACAGATGGCACAGTGAGGCATGTTTACAGATGGCACAGTGAGGCATGTTTACAGATGGCACAGGGAGGCATGTTAACAGATGGCACAGTGAGGCATGTTACAGATGGCACAGTGAGGTAGGCATGTTACAGATGGCACAGTGAGGCATGTTACAGATGGCACAGTGAGACATGTTACAGATGGCACAGTGAGGCATGTTTACAGATGGCACAGTGAGGCATGTTTACAGATGGCACAGTGAGGCATGTTTACAGATGGCACAGTGAGGCATGTTTACAGATGGCACAGTGAGGCATGTTTACAGATGGCACAGTGAGGCATGTTACAGATGGCACAGTGAGGCATGTTACAGATGGCAAAGTGAGGCATGTTACAGATGGCACAGTGAGGCATGTTACAAATGGCACAGTGAGGCATGTTACAGATGGCACAGTGAGACATGTTTACAGATGGCACAGTGAGGCATGTTACAGATGGCACAGTGAGGCATGTTACAAATGGCACAGTGAGGCATGTTGTAGAATATTAAAAAAAACAGTCACAGTTACTTTGCTGAGTAACTAATTACTTTTTCAATGTAGTAACTGAGTCACAAACGCAATTACTTTTTCGGAGAAGTAATTTGTAACTGTAACTAATTACTTTTTTAAAGTAAGATGAGCAACACTGGTCGGGGTAAAATCTAAAGTATAGGTAGTGACATTACATACGATGATGTGGACCGCTACCATAAAGGTTTGAATAGACGGGCAGGTACACCATATATGTAGTAGAGTGCCTGGCTTGTTTTAATGTAATATGCCTTTTTTTTTTTAAGCCGCCAACCGAACAGGAGAAGGAAGAACCTGAAGAAAAAAGTGAGAGTGTAGAAGGAAAAGAAAAGCAAGTAAAAGATGGTGTTGAAGAAGAAGAAGAGGAAAAAGACTCTACTGAGCAGACTCCTAAAGGCATGTATGAACATACAGACAACTCCCATTATGGATCATTGAAATAAATTGTATTGTTTTGTTTTTTTTTGTTTGTTTTTTATCACGGCCAATCACTTATACCATGTAAAGTTCACGCTGATACCTTTTGCAGCTGAAGCACTTCCAGAAGAGAAATCCTCGGAAAAACCCGGACTGAACAGCACTCAGACCAAAACCGAGGACAAGGAACTCAAGTCAGGTATGCCCAGCTGTCTTTACGTCAAAATGGCATTGATGTTGACACCTTCTGCTTCCCTTTTTTTAGTACAGTAAAGCTCTACTGGGACTACAGTAATACCTCGGATTGAGAGTAACGCGGTTTATGAGCGTTTCGCAATACAAGCTATTTTTTTTAAATCCTGACTCAGTTTGCGTGCGTTGTCTCGCAAGACGAGCAGGATTCAGGCAAATGTGCAGTACCGCATTTGGCCAGAGGTGCAGGGGCGCCGGTGACACGCAGATGCACTCGGAAACACTCTGGCCCAGATTCCCAGAGAGCAAGGCGCACATTACGCCGCCGTAGAGCAAACACCGTACGTCACGCCAACGTAGCGCGGAGAGGCAAGCATTGCATTCAGCAAGCCAGTGCTCCCAACGCTGCGCCAGATGTGGCGTAGGTTTCGAAGGCGCACTCCGGCGTAGGTGGAAGTGGGCGTGACCCCATGCAAATGATGGGCCGAGCGCCAGACAGGTACGTATTACGAACTGCGCATGCGCCGTGACGTGGACGCATACACAGCACCCCCCTGTGCCTGCTCACAACCACGCCGGCACAACTGCCTAAGCTACGTCGGATCACCGCGTACGCCATGAACATAACGTACGCCCAGCCAGACACACATCCAACGCATAATACGCCGGCTTGTGTTCCCTGGTGCAGACCTGTGCATGTCTGTTGCCGGGTTGCACCTCCTTTATGGGGAATAACTTTACGCCGGACGTACAACTTGCGCGCATCTCGCGTAGCCTGCGCTGGGCACATGCACGTTCGCGAATCAGCGTATTTCCCTAATTTGCATGTTTGAATGGCTAATCAATGGGAGCAGCAACATGCGCCCAGCCCATCGTGGGTCTGCCGCACACATACGCCGGCGCACATTGGCACTTACGTCGGCGTAATGTATTATACGTCGGCGTAAGAGCTTTGTGAATCTGGGCCTCTGTTCCTGAGTGTTTCCAGGTGTCTCTGGCCCCCCCCCCCCCCCAACATCTGGCCACATGCATACAACAGCAGTCACTGTGGATCAAATGACCTGCGTTTCCATTGACTCTTATGGGGAAACTCGCTTTCATATAAGAGTGCTCGTAATCCAAGGTATTACTGTATATGTAGACTGTCCTTGCTGAGCTCTCTCAAAATGCTTGTCACCAAGCTTTGATGTTGATCCACGGGTTTACGGCCTGAGTCACTGACCTGGATGGAGTGCGCCAATCTGGAGGATGGCAATATTAACCTTAGTAGCTGTATGCTTAATCCACCTTAGTGGCTCAGAGTATTGAGGTCAGGCAGATAGCATTTTGGTTAAAAGAAACAGCAGTTTCCTTTTTAAAGGCAAACTCTAGGCAGATATAAGAGACACACGCTTTATAATCAATAATCTATCAATCATTGTATTCTTAAATTGCTCTGAATGGATACACGGAGCTGCAGCTCGGCCGCTTGCTGCGGGGGCACTGAACAGTAGGGAGGGGCCAGGAGCACCGAAGAGTAGGATCCCGGCTGCTCTGTGCAAAACCAACTGCAACAGAGCAGGTGTAAGTATAACATGTCGGACCGTTCAGCTCCGCCTGTCAGTTTTGTCAGCGGACCTGAACGGCTGCGCCATACATCTCTATGGAGCGTTAGATGTCAGCGGAGACATGTCCGCTGACATTCGATCCGCTAAAATCAGATGGATGACGATACGTCGCCATCCGTCCATATTGGATCGGGTGAGATCCCTGCTCAGTGAGCAGAGAGGGACCTGTCATGCGCCGGCTCAGTGGAGAGATCTCTCGCTGAGCTGGCGGACTCCGCTGCGACGGAGTCCGCCTCGTGTGAAAGGGGCCTAAGAAACAATCAGCATCACCCTACCGAAGTGTTAAAGCGGATGTCCGCTGTAGGAAAAAAAAATAATAATATTAAAAGTCAGCAGCTACAAATACTGCAGCTGCTGACTTTTAATAAATGTTACTAAAAGTCAGTTGCCCCCACCGCCATCAACGGTGAGGGAACCAGGAAGTGAAGCATTGCGGCTTCACTGCCCGGTTCTCTAGTGTGCATGCGCGAGTCACGCTGCGCCGTGCTTACTGGTCCCCGCTGTGTCCCGGGAGCCGAGTGTTTCCCAGAACACAACGGGGGCGAGGAACTGACGAACTACCCGCATAGTCTCTCCCTGGAAGTGGGTGCAAATACCTGTCTTAAACAGCTATCTGCACCCCCCTCCCCCCTGAAAGGTGCCAGATGTGACACCGGAGGGGGGGAGGGATCCAAAAAGCGGAGGTTCACTTTTTGTGTGAACCTCCGCTTTTAAGTGCAAACTATGTAAACCTGTGCAAAAATGCAACCAATTGTCCGCAGCTGCTATACACTTCTAGTGAATCCACCTCACCATCAGGGCCGATCCGCCCTATAGGCTCACTATGCAAGCCGCTCAAAGCTGCGGAGGGCCCCTCAAATTACTAGAGGCCCCACCTGGTGAGAAGTCATTTTCGGCCCCCGCTTCTCAACTCGCTGGCTGCATGGGAGAAGAGGTAAGAAGTCAGCAGAACACCCCCTCCCCCCCCCCCCCCCCCCCCCGCTTCTCAACTTTAATGTGACATGTCACTGTCGGCAGCGACCCCCCTCCCCGCTTCTCATGTCATTTTGCAATTAGTGCAGCGCTGCTAATCTCACACATGAATAAATATTGATATCAAAAATACAAAATATTATAGACCAATCCTTAAGTAATTAATAAATACCATTACATAAAATAAATCATTCTCCTATTAAATATAGTTTGTATGTAAATAAGTCAAAATAAACTTCTGTGAATCCTTGATCTACTGAGGAAGCCCAATCAGAGGGCGATACACGTGTAGATGGGAGGAGCCAAGCCCGTGGTGTCAAGCAGCCACAGTGGTGAGTGACGCATTAGAAGTGTTATATGGGTTTTTATTGAATATATTGTATGTGTGTTTTTATTGGGGGGGCATTTTAGGAAATAATGTAATAAGTTCATATGTAAATAAGTGAGAATAAACTTCTGTGAATCCTTGATTGTTGTGAATTCACCCACCACTGTGCTCCTCACGTTCTAGAATGACGCCATCCCCAGCCGTTTTCCCTGCTCACCTCAACAACGAGTCAGATAGTCTCAGATACAGTTTCTTTACTCTCGCTCCACTACGGTCTCACTTCTCCACATCCAACCTGCTACTCTGTATCCGCTCTCAAATAAGAAGCCTCCCGGGAGAATCAAATGGATCGTGATAATGTAATCTCTAATATACAAATCCCCGCTACTTCTCTCCTTCCTCCACTCCAGCAATACCGCTCGATATTTCCTCTTAGGATATGGCTCCGAAATGATGCAATAACAGAGGATACATAGTGCTCTCTGTTATGCAATATTTATTAACCACTTCAGCCCCGGAGGATTTGGCTGCCCAATGACCGGGTCCACTTTTTACGATTCTGCACTGCGTCGCTTTAACTGACAATTGCGCGGTCGTGCGACGTGGCTCCCAAACAGAATTGACATCCTTGTTTCCCCCACAAATAGAGCTTTCTTTTGGTGGTATTTGATCACCTCTGCGTTTTTTTTTTCTTTTTGCGCTATAAACAAAAAAAAACTATATGGCCCGGATTCACAGACACTGGCGCATATTTATATCTCCTTTACACTATGCCGACGCAGCGCAGAGAGGCAAGCACTGAATTCACAAAGCCAGTGCTTCCAAATCTGCGCTGGGTTTCCAAGGCGTAAGTCGGCGTAAGTGGAAGTGGGCGTGAGCCATGCTAATGAGGCGTGACCCCATGCAAATGATGGGCTGAGCGCCAGACAGATACGTATCGCCAACTGCGCATGCACCGTCCCATGGGTGCATCTCAGTGCGCATGCTCACAAACACGTCGGAACATATGCCTAAGATACGTCGGATCACTGCCTACGGCGTGAACGTAACCTATGCCTAGTCATATTCACGTCCTACGTAAAATACTTTGGCTTGTGTTCCCTGGTGCAGACCTTTGCATGGATGCTGCTGAGTTACACCTCCTTTATGGGGCATAACTTTACGCCGGACATATGACTTTACACGCACTGCGTCGGACGGACGGACGTTCGTGAATCGGCGTATCTCCCTCATTTGCATATGTCAATAGAAAATCAATGGGAGCGCCAAATACGTCCAGCGTAAATATGCGCCCACTCTACGCCGGCGTAGACAAGTTACGTCGGTCGGATGAAGCCTGTTTTCTGGCGTATCTTAGTTTTGTGGGCACGGCGCACAGATACAACGGCACATATTTGCACGCGGCGTATCTCAAGATACGTCGGCGCAAGTGCTTTGTGAATCCGGCCCTCTATTTTTAACTTTTTGCTATAATAAATATCCCCAAAAAATATTTTTTTTTTTATTTTTTTTTCCTCAGTTTAGTCCGATACGTATTCTTCTACATATTTTTGGTAAAAAAAAATCGCAATAAGCGTTTATTGATTGGTTTGCCCAAAAGCTATAGCGTCTACAAAATAGGGGATAGTTTTATGGCGTTTTTATTAATATTTTTTTTTTTTAGACATGGCGATCTGCGATTTTTATCATGACTGCGACATTGCAGCGGAAACATCCGACACTTTTTGACACCATTTTGGGACCATTGTCATTTATACAGCGATCAGAGCTATACAAATGCACTGATTACTGTGTAAATGACACTGGTAGTGAAGGGGTTAAGGGGTTAAGTGTGTCCTAGGGAGTGATTCTAACTGTGTGGGGGATGGGCTACGAGTGACACGAGACTGATCACTGCTCCCGATGACAGGGAGCAGTAGATCACTGTCCTGTCACAAGGCAGAACAGGGAAATGCCTTGTTTACACATCTCCTCGTTCTGCCTCTCCGTGTCATGATCACGAGAGCTACCGGCGGACATCGAGTCCGCGGGGTCACGGAGCTTGCGGCGAGCACGGCACGAATTTCAAAGCAACGTACCTGTAAGTTGTTTTACGCACAGGAGCCATTCTGCCGACGTATTTCTACTGACAGCGGTCGGCAATTGGGTAAAATGCCCCCAATAAAAACACACATACAGGATATTCAATAAAACACAGTTCTAATACGTCCGCTCGCCGCTGTGGCTGCATGACATCACATGCACGACTCCTCCCCTCTACACGTGTATCGCCCTCTGATTGGGTGTCATGGATATGCAATAAAGTCTGGCAGCTTACCTGTTTCCATCTGCTCATTAGAGGCCTGACTCTGTTTTGGTTCCCCATTTATCACTTCCCCTCCCTGTATGGCCCCACCCAGGCCATCCCAGGAAGTCGATATTAACTGTTGCACTACAAGTCTGCAGTGCTGTTCAACCATGTTGTTGGCTTTAGTTCCTGTCTGCAGTGTGCTATGATTATCTTCCTGAGTACCGTTTTTGGCTCATCTCTGACTTCTCCAGTTTGCCTGTGATCCTGACCTTTTGCCTGTCCCTCGGTTACCCTTGTCTGCCTGTTGCCCTGACCTCGGCTTACCCATCACTACCGCTTGTCCTGCTTGCTGCTTCCCCTCTCTCCCTGCGGAGTGTGACCTAGGGGATCCCAGAGGTCGCGACCTGGATCCAGCTGCGGCGAAGGCCATCCTCACCACTAGAGGCTCTGGTGAACACAAAGCTGGGTCTTAGACTCCGTGCCCTGGGGGATCTTGGGCTCACGCTTCCTCTCTAATCGCAGCAGTCGGTCATAGGGTTCACTACCCTGTGGTGCATCCCTGACCCCAACGGGGTGCACTTGTCACTTGGCCGCAGGTGACCTGACATTAGGCTTCCTCACTAGATCAACAATCAAGGATTCACAGAAGTTTGTTTTCACTTATTTACATATGAACTATATTTAATAGAATGATTTATTATATGTGATTGTATTTATTACTTAAAGGTGAAGTCCAGCTTGAGATTTTTAGTCTGGGCTTCTCTGGGTCACAGGAGTGTAGTTAGTTTTGCACTCCTGTGACCCATTTTCAGCGGAGATCGGTCTGAAATCCACTCTCATCCGCTGACATCACTGCCATCAGTCGGGGGAACACGTCATCACAACTTCCAAGTCGGGATCCGCCAGCTGCCTTGATTGATGGCAGTCCCGTCGAGACGCTGTGAAGGCCGCTCCCCGCCCCTCCACGGCTCGGTGCTCCAATGAGCACTGAGAAGTAGAGCAGACGCGATGCTGACTGATAGTCAGCATCTCTCTGCCCGGGAAGGAGTGAGAACTGAGCCATCAGCGGTGTTCGGTGGCTCGGTTCTGAGTGCAGAGATGCGGGGCGGGGGGGGGGGGCAGATGCAGCATCCACCGAGGTAAGTATGACTAGGGAAAAAAAAAATACCATGCTTCTCTTTTAATATGATTGGTCTATAACAGGGGTCGCCAAACTGCGGCTCATTGGCTGGATGTGGCCCTTTGCTAGCCTTCATCCGGCCCTTGAGGCAGTATTGCTCCCAATGATATGAGGCACTATTCCTCCCAATGGCACCAACAATGGGGCACTATTTCTTCGACTAATAGCAATGATGGAGCACTATTCCTCCTCCTACTGCCCACCAACACTGGGGCCATGTTTATTCTCACTGATGCTCGGCCCCGGGGCATTTTCTACCCCAACTGGTCAGAATCTTGCACCCCTAAAGCCGGAAAGACCATAAACTGGCCCTTTGCTTTAAAAGTATGGAGACCCCTGTTCTATAATATTTTGTATTTTTGATATTGATATTTATTCATGTGAGATTACCAGCGCTGCACTAATTATAAATAATTATCAGGTAAGTATAATATGTTTTTTTTTTTGTTTTGTTTTTTGTTTTTTTTTAACCACTTAAGACCCGGACCTTTAGGCAGGTAAAGGACCCGGCCAGTTTTTGCGATTCGCCACTGCGTCGCTTTAACTGACAATTGCGCGGTCGTGCGACGTGGCTCCCAAACAAGATTGACGTCCTTTTTTCCCCACAAGTAGAGCTTTCTTTTGGTGGTATTTGATCCCCTCTGCGGTTTTTATTTTTTGCGCTATAAACAAAAAAAGAGCGACAATTTTGAAAAAAAAATCAATATTTTTTACTTGTTGCTATAATAAATAGCCCAATTTAAAAAAAAAAAAAAAAATTGTTTTTTTCTCAGTCTAGGCCGATACTTATTCTTCTACATATTTTTGGTAAAAAAAAAAAAAGTCATAGCGCCTACAAAATAGGGGACAGAATTATTATAATTTTTTTTACTAGTAATGGCGGCGATCTGCGATTTTTATTGGGACTGCGACATTATGGCGGACACATCGGACACTTTTGACACATTTTTGGCACAATTCACATTTATACAGCGATCAGTGCTATAAATATGCACCAATTACTGTATAAATGCTACTGGCAGGAAAGGGGTTAACACTAGGGGGTGAGGGAGGGGTTAAATATGTACCCTGCATAGTGTTTCTAACTGTGGGGGAAGGGGACTGACTGGGGGAGGTGACCGATCTGTGTCCCTATGTACAAGGGACACGGCATCAGTCTCCTCTCTCCGACAGGACGTGGATATGTGTGTTTACACACACAGAGATCCATGTCCTTGTCTGTGTAACCGCCGATCGCGGGTGCCTGGCGGACATCGCGGCCGCCAGGCACGCGCATCGGCATCTCAGTGATGCGGCGGGCACGCGCGCGCCCCCTAGTGGCTGGAGGCCATATATAGACGGCCTCCCGGCAATTGGCATCCACACTGCGGCCGTACAAAGTCGTACGGCCGTCAGGAAGTGGTTAAATAACACAATTGTGTCTGATTTATTTATTTTTTGTTACAGAAGAGGAAAACAAACCTGAGGAAAAAGAAGAATGTGTGAAGCAACAAAATGGAGAAAATTGTATAAAACAAGAAGACGAAAGCGGGAAACAGGATGATGGCGGAAAGTTTAAATTTATGTTTAACATTGCGGACGGCGGGTTCACAGGTAATGCATTTTATCTGGCGCCGTTTCTTTCGGTGGTTGTGGGTTACCTTGATCCATGAGTCAGATTCTATTATATCCTGGAGACTCTGGTTGTGTGATGTCCCCACCGGAATTCCAAGTTATTTCCCCCCCGGCCACGCCCATAACAAAGCCAAGTGATGGTGTCCCCATAATATAGAATAAACAGGTAACCAGAGAGAAGAAGCAGAGCGACGTGGTTGTTTTATGGCCGCCTGGTAGGGGGCGTAGATGGACTACTGCTGGGAAAAGCTGGATGATAATTCTATAAATCGGTGCCCACCTCAAAACTTCACTATTAGGATTGGGCAGAGTTGACCCCTTTGTTGGCTGTTGCTAAACGTGGGTGAGTTCTAGAACCATTTCCCGCCCGCCGGCCGCCATAGGACGTCCTGGACTTTGTGGTGGTGATATCTGAATGATGGGGGCTGCTACAGGCTGTTTTTCAACCTTTGCTGTTATTTGTAGTGCATTTCCACCTATTTTTTAAATGAAGACAACCTAAGGGTTTTTTTGGAGGTGCGGCTGTCCATCCTTTCAACTTCTACACTTAGTGTTATACGGTGCCGCATGTTGTGAGTTGAGGTTTTACCCCCCCCTTCTGCCAAAACATCCTCATGTGATCTGTATGTGTCTTTGTGTTTCAGAACTCCACACGTTATGGCAGAACGAAGAACGAGCCGCCGTCTCTTCTGGCAAAATCTACGACATATGGCACAGGAGGCACGATTATTGGTTGCTTGCTGGGATTGTCACGTATCCTTTGAGGATGCCGAATGTAGTTCCTTTGTTGTAATGCAGGGGTCTCCAAACTGAGGTTGGGGGGCCGAATGCGGTAATTCCTGTACTGACATCAACGATGGGGCACTATCCTTCCTACTGACAGCAACAATGGGGCACTATTCTTAAAGGGACACTCAAGGTTCCCGTTTAAAAAAATAAAAATGCCAAACATGTTATACTTACCTCCACTGTGCAGTTCGTTTTGCACAGAGTGGCCCCCCGATCCTCCTCTTCTGGGGTCCCTCGGTGGCTGTCTCGGCTCTTCCCCGCATCAGCTAACCCCCTCCATGGGAAGCTCTCTCCCAAGGGGGTTAGCTTGCGGGAGCGCTCCCGTGATACATTTGGTGGCCATAGCCATGTCGGATATTTTTTAATATAAATTTTTATTAATATCAGTTTTATTAATCCAATCAATATAATTATTTTACTATATACATTTTTATTTAAAATATATATTTTTTATTATTGTATACAGTATTATTATTATTATTATTGTATACATTATTATTATTAATGTATACAGTATTATTATTATTATTAGTATTATATTTATTATTATTGTATACAGTATTATTATTATTAGTATTATATATATATATTATTATTATTATTATTATTATTATTATATACAGTATTATTAGTATTATATACATTATTATTATTATTATTATTATTATTGTATACAGTATTATTATTATTTGTATTATATACAGTATTATTATTATTATTATTGTATACAGTATTATTATCATTAGTATTATATACATTATTATTTATTGTATACAGTAGTATTATTATTATTATTAGTAGTATTATATATATTATTATTATTATTATTATTATTACATTTTTTATTATTATTATTATTATTATTATTATTATTTACAGTATTATTGTATACAATAGTATTATTATTATTATTTTATTAGTAGTATTACATTATTATTATTATTATTATTATTATTATTGTATACAGTATTATTATTATTATTATTATTATTATATACATTATTATTATTATTAGTATTATATATATTATTATTATTATTATTATTATTATTATTATTATTATTGCATACAGTATTATTATTATTATTATTATTATATACAGTATTATTATTATTAGTAGTAGTAGTAGTGTATACATTATTATTATTGTATACATTATTATTATTGTATACAGTAGTATTATTATTATTATTATTATTATTATTATTATTATTATACATCTGATGAGCACACAAAACCAGACGCCCCTCCCAACAACAAAAACTTTTAGGTACAAATTGTTAGAAGGTGAGGAGATCCCCCCAAATTTCAATTATCTGCCAACTGTCATCTTGTGTGTTTGTTTTTTTTTCTGTTTTGATTGGAGCTTTTCTATAAATGCCTAAAGCGTTTTAATTTGGTGCAATGGGATTCCCGCTGCACCGTCTACGCCATAACCACTCCTAAAATCACTCTTGGCCATAATGACCTTTTCATTACTGTCAGCGTGACGCTCCTCTGTGTTCCTCAGGACCAGTGTAACCCGGCGGGGTGCCGATCCTTTGCTCTTTATTTATTGGTAATTAAAGGTTATGTCACCCCGGGGGGGGGGAGGAGATGTATTTATTATTGCATGGCCTTCTCTCCAGATAATCCCTCTTTTGTTTGCAGATTAATTGTTGACTTGACATATGTTGGGGGGGGGGGGGTCACTAATAATTGTCCGTCCAGCAGTTGTCATCCTTCATTGCTGATCCCCTACAGACATGGCTATGCCCGCTGGCAGGATATACAGAACGACCCTTGCTACTTAATATTAAATGAGCCTTTTAAATCTGAGATACACAAAGGAAACTACCTGGAGATGAAGAATAAATTTCTGGCTCGAAGATTTAAGGTAATGGTGATCTATGGTGCGTCGTGCGAAGTATTATGGGGGTGATGAAGACATCCAATGGGGCCTGATTATCGTCCTGTCAGGACGGATACATAAAGGATAATACAAGTGAAACCTTGGTTTGCGAGTAATGCGGTTAAAGAGCGTTTTCGCAATACGAGCATTTAAAAAAAAATCCTGTCCCGGGCGATCGCCTACAGGGAGGGGCCGCCTAAGGCTATATGACGAGTCTTCTAAGCGGTCCCTGGGCGGAAGGAGGAAGTGGGAAAGGAAGTCCCACTCCTACTGAAGCCCCCCCCAAAAAAATACATGCCAAATGTGGCCTGTAAGGGGGCAAAGAGTGACTTTAAGGCGGAGTACCACCCAAAAATGTGTTGTAAGTGCTGGTGACCCCCCCTGGGGGGGGGAGTGGGTACCCAGTTTTTACAGGCACTCAGCTCCCACTTCCTCCCCTGGTGCCAGAAGGAAGTCCACCTCTCCCCCTCCCTCCCTGCAATCTTCTGGGACATGTCACAGGTCCCAGAAGATTGCCTGGCCATTCACAGCCAGGTGCACACAGTTAGAATGCGGTGCCGCGGAGAGGAGCGGGGGCTTCGTGTGCCCGCATCGCTGGACCGTGGGACAGGTGAGTGTCTGATTATTACAAGTCAGCAGCTACAATTTTTGTAGCTGCTGACATTTAAATGGGTGAAACTCCGCTTTAACCACTTCAATACCAGGGGGCACTTTCACCCCTTTCCTGCCCACGCCAGTTTTCAACTCTCAGCACTGTCACATTTTGAATGACTTTTTGTGCGGCAGGCAACACTGTACCCAAATGACATTTTTTAGCTTTTTTTTTTTTTTGGATGGTTTTCTTTTGGTGGTATTTAACAAAGCTGCTCTGATGGGCCCTGACGAGGCTGCTCTGATGGGCCCTGACGAGGCTGCTCTGATGGGCCCTGACGAGGCTGCTCTGATGGGCCCTGACAAGGCTGCTCTGATGGGCCCTGACGAGGCAGCTCTGATGGGCCCTGACGAGGCAGCTCTGATGGGTCCTGACGAGGCAGCTCTGATGGGTCCTGACGAGGCAGCTCTGATGGGTCCTGACGAAGCAGCTCTGATGGGTCCTGACGAGGCAGCTCTGATGGGTCCTGACGAGGCAGCTCTGATGGGTCCTGACGAGGCAGCTCTGATGGGTCCTGACGAGGCAGCTCTGATGGGAACTGACGAGGCTTCATTGATGGGCACTGATAACTTGCCCTGCATGGGGCTGCACTGGTAAAGGGCCTCTGTAATAGGCCCCTTATCATGACCTGTGATCAGCTGTGTCAGATCGATCGCAGAGCACACATGTGGGAAGATGTCCATACACCTCATGGAGAGCCCATGTTGTAGCCATTTTTTGGCTATGGTGTGGTGGGGAGGCAATTCATTTATCCAGTCCAGTGCCTTTTATGAATGGCACTGGATAATTGGCCATCAGGGTAGCCAAACTGGTGAGTGCATTAGAGAGCTGGGGACACAGAGACACTGCACCCAGCTGATCCGAGGGACTGGGTACCATGTGATTGGTCATCACAGCTATCACATGGCACTGTTTACAGTGCTGATCCCTCCCCTTCCCTATACAACAGAGGAGGGAGGGAGGTCAGTACTTATGAATGGGTACAGAATGAATGGACCAGCAAGACCCATGCAAGTTTTCTCAGCCAGGGTTCCATAAAACCCCTAGGGCTCTGCCAAAGTTTGCTTGGGGTTCCCTGAGCAATGACCAGTTTCCACTGACACCAATTCTCTTTTTAGTTCTCTGTCGGGGGGAAGCTCTTCCCAATGACCACCACACTACGGAGATGTAGATCTGGTCATCATTAGCAGAGGGTTCCCTGAGACTGGGAGGCCATTTTTAGGGTTCCTCTGAGTTGAGAAATCCGATTCTAATGGAACATTTTGTGTTTTCTTGTAGCTTCTGGAACAAGCACTTGTAATTGAAGAACAGCTGAGAAGAGCCGCCTATCTCAATATGACCCAGGACCCCAACCACCCAGCCATGGCGCTGAATGCCCGACTGGCGGAAGTGGAGTGCCTCGCTGAGAGCCATCAGCATCTCTCCAAAGAGTCTCTGGCAGGGAACAAGCCTGCTAATGCCGTCCTACACAAAGGTCAGTGACCAGGGGCTGACAACTCATGGGGCCCCCCGGGCAATAGGAGATTATGGGCCCCCCGGGCAATAGATTATGGAGCCCCTGGGCAATAGGAGATTATGGGCCCCCCGGGCAATAGATTATGGGGCCCCCCTGGGCAATAGGAGATTATGGGGCCCCCCGGGCAATAGGAGATTATGGGCCCCCCGGGCAATAGGAGATTATGGCGCCCCCCGGGCAATAGGAGATTATGGGGCCCCCCGGGCAATAGGAGATTATGGGGCCCCCCGGGCAATAGGAGATTATGGGCCCCCCGGGCAATAGATTATGGAGCCCCCGGGCAATAGGAGATTATGGGCCCCCCGGGCAATAGGAGATTATGGGCCCCCCGGGCAATAGATTATGGAGCCCCCGGGCAATAGGAGATTATGGCGCCCCCCGGGCAATAGGAGATTATGGGCCCCCTGGGCAATAGGAGATTATGGGCCCCCCGGGCAATAGATTATGGGGCCCCCCTGGGCAATAGGAGATTATGGGGCCCCCCGGGCAATAGGAGATTATGGAGCCCCCGGGCAATAGGAGATTATGGGCCCCCTGGGCAATAGGAGATTATGGGGCCCCCTGGGCAATAGGAGATTATGGGGCCCCCTGGGCAATAGGAGATTATGGGGCCCCCTGGGCAATAGGAGATTATGAGCCCCCCGGGCAATAGGAGATTATGGGCCCCCCCGGGCAATAGGAGATTATGGGGGCCCCCTGGGCAATAGGAGATTATGGGCCCCCCCGGGCAATAGGAGATTATGCCCCCCCCCCCCCCCGGGCAATAGGAGATTATGGCCCCCCCCCCCCCCGGCAATTGGAGATTATGGGCCCCCCCGGGCAATAGGAGATTATGTGGCCCCCTGGTCAATAGGAGATTATGGGGCCCCCGGGCAATAGGAGATTATGCCCCCCCCCCCCCGGCAATTGGAGATTATGGGCCCCCCCGGGCAATAGGAGATTATGTGGCCCCCTGGTCAATAGGAGATTATGGGGCCCCCGGGCAATAGGAGATTATGTGGCCCCCTGGTCAATAGGAGATTATGGGGCCCCCGGGCAATAGGAGATTATGGCCCCCCCCGGGCAATTGGAGAATATGGGGCCCCCGGGCAATAGATTATGGGGCCACACAGTATACACACATACAGTATACATACACGGTATACATACACACACTGAAAAGGTGCTGGAGAGGCAGGGCAGCTATAATCTTGGGATTTTTAGTAGATAAGGAACATTTCAGGGACAGATGTAAAAAAAAAAACACAGATTTTTACATACTGTCCCTGGTTTTACTGAGGCTGGAAACCCTGATGGGGCCCCCTAGTTACATGGGGCCCTCGGGCAGTGCCCGAATGGTCAGTCCGCCCCTGTCAGTGACACTTAACACGCCTCCGGCAGACTCCTCCCACCCAGCAATGTATGGTTATAAGAAAAGATCACCTAATCCAGCATCACTTTAGATACATGACAGTCTTTACACCTCGGTTTTGTCTGCATTACGTTTGTCAATTCATGAAGATATCAGTGCTCAGTGGCGGGACTCTGGCGGGTACAAGCGACATTGCAGCTAGTGGCCCTCGTTACCCTACAGTAAAGGGGGAGGGGGGGGTGAAACCTTGATTTGCTTGAAGTTTTTGATCTGCAGCTAAACAGGATATAATACAGGATAGAAATAACAATTTGTAACTTTGTGGACAGTGCTGAACCAACTGGAAGAGCTGCTGAGTGACATGAAGGCCGATGTGACCCGTTTGCCCTCCATGCTGTCCCGGATACCCCCGGTGGCAGCCCGCCTGCAGATGTCCGAGCGCAGTATTCTCAGCCGGCTGACCAACCGAGGAGGAGAAGCCACAGTCCAGGTTAGAACCTCCCAAGTCTAGAAACTATATGAATCGATCACTTAAAGTTTTAATAAACCCACAACAGTAAAATTTGTGAGGGTCGGGTACTGAACTGAGATGAGAAGATCTGTCTCGTCATCGGCATTCCAGTTCATCCCAAAGATGTCCAGTAGCGTTGAGCAGGGCCGTCTTAATAGCATCATGGGCCCCTGGGCAAAGTAATGCTCTGGGGCCCCTACATTGGAGACAGTGCAGGTAAACAGAAATCGAGTAGGTAGGAGGCAGGGGATATCTGGGGTGTAGAGGGGTCAGAGTGCTGGGGGGATATCTTGGGTGTAGAGGGGTCAGAGTGCGGGGGGGATATCTGGGGTGTAGAGGGGTTAGAGTGCTGGGGGTGGATATCTGGGGTGTAGAGGGGTCAGAGTGCTGGGGGGATATCTGGGGTGTAGAGGGGTCAGAGTGCTGGGAGGATATCTGGGGTGTAGAGGGGTCAGAGTTCTGGGGAGATATCTGGGGTGTAGAGGGATCAGAGTGCTGGGGGGATTTCTGGGGTGTAGAGGGGTCAGAGTGCTGGGGTGTAGAGGGGTCAGAGGGCTGGGGGGATATCTGGGGTGTAGAGGGGTCAGAGTGCAGGAGGGAT
Organism: Rana temporaria; assembly: GCF_905171775.1. Classification (NCBI taxonomy): domain Eukaryota; kingdom Metazoa; phylum Chordata; class Amphibia; order Anura; family Ranidae; genus Rana; species Rana temporaria. The sequence goes on from NC_053498.1 coordinate 149,582,345, forward strand.
ATCTGGGGTGTAGAGGGGTCAGAGTGCTGGGGGAATATCTGGGGTGTAGAGGGGTCAGAGTGCTGGGGGGATATCTGGGGTGTAGAGGGGTCAGAGTGCTGGGGGGATATCTGGGGTGTAGAGGGGTCAGAGTGCTGGGGGGATATCTGGGATGTAGAGGGGTCAGAGTGCGGGGGGGATATCTGGGGTGTAGAGGGGTCAGAGTGCTGGGGGGATATCTGGGGTGTAGAGGGGTCAGTGTGCTGGGGGTATTTCCAGGGTGTAGAGGGGTCAGAGTGCTGGGGGTATATCTGGGGTGTAGAGGGGTCAGAGTGCTCGGGGGGTATCTGGGATGTAGAGGGGTAGCCCAGGCTCAAGGACCAGCTACTTTGGGGAAAGGGCATGGGGCCCCCATGCAGATGGGGCCCCTGGACAGTGCCCTCTCATTAAGACAGCCCTAGCGTTGAGGTCAGGGCTCTGTGCAGGACACTCAAATTCCTCCAAACCAATGATGTCATCAGCTAGGGTGGACGGGGACAGTAAGTGTTCTAAAAAGAAAAAAAAAAAAGTATCAAGAAACCAAAAATGTAAATGCACACCGTGGGCGGGGCATTGGGAACATAAGAACTCCGCTTTAATATTCAAAGCAAGGATTAAAAATGGTGTTCGTATTGATTGAGTTTGTTTCTTTCCGCTTTATTTATTTGATCCCCAAGTCCATCTGTTTGATTTGTGTTTTTTTTTTGTTTTTTTTTCAGGGGACCTTTGGCTCCACACAGATGTACAACAATAGTTTTGGTCCAAACTTCCGAGGGCCCGGTCCAGGCAGTATGGTTAATTATAGCCAGATGCCCATGGGCCCCTACGTGGCAGGTGAGTTGCTGAGCCTTCTCTGGTCATTTAAAAACCACCATCATCAATGGGGAATATTTCCAGTAACCCGCCTGGCAAACCGCATGTTTTCTTCCTTAATAGATTTTTAGCGGTTTCTGAAATTTTCCTCCGGGACACACCCCCGTGCGGAAGGGAGGTAAGTGGCCTCACCGCTGTGTGCTCCACACCATCCGTCTAATCCTTCAGTGTTGGTGCTGGCTGTAAGCTTGGTCACATTAGTGTATATGTAGAGCTCTGGACACTTTGCTATGATATCAGATGTTGCAAAGGAACAAAAATATTTTGAAGGCAGGAGTCTCCGGGATACACAGACATTGTCTGAATACAGGAGCCATGCGTTTTCTTTCTTATATCTTGGCAAGGTTTGTGTATTCCTTCCAGATCCCTGCAGTAATCCAGTGTGAGACCTTCCCTCTCTGCAGGAGATTCCTGTGAGAAGGTTTAGGTTTGGACCTCAACACTCATTTATGTGCCCACATCTGTAGTACAACCAGGGCCATCTTTAATATGGTTTGGGCCCTGGGCAAACATTTTTTTGGGGCCCCCCTCCAGCTTATTTTGGGCCTGGCTGGTTCACATGTATGTGTTTTGGTGGCCCTCATTAGTGCAGGCACAGCAGCCCATTGATTTGAATGGGCTGCCATGCCTTTGTTTCCTGCAGAAAAAAGGTGCATTCAGCATTTTAAAATTACAGTTGCCTTGAAATCCATTCTGCTTTTGCACCATGCTACTTACCTGCAGTTCCTGCACACACAAACGCACTGTGTTTTTAAAAGCGTGACCTAAAGGTCTAAAAATGCAGCAAGTTTGACAGTGCAGGAACTGCAGATAAGTCACAGCAGAATGGACAGACAGTGCTGTATTTCATTGATTGATGGGCATAGGTGTGCCGTGTGCGCAGCCTATTACATGAGGCACGCGCTTTTCTTTGCAGGAAACGCAGGCATGGCGGCCCATTCAAATGAATGGGCTGCTGTGTCTGCGCAAATGTGGGCCGCCAAAATACATACATGTGAACCAGCCAGGCCCAAAATAAGCCCATCAAGCAGTTAAATACAGACAGTAATGCCATGTGCTCTGAGGCCTTACTCAGCCTGGACTGCAGGTCTGGTCTGTGATTTAAAGAGTTCCTCTATTTTACACATGGCATGGCATGGTGCTAAAGCAGAATGGACAGACGGTGCTGTGACCCCATGCCATGTGTAAAATAGAGGAACTTTTTAAAACACTGACCACCAGACCTGCAGTGAATCATCAAATATTATAAAGACTTTGGGCACACTCTACAGAAAACTTCTATTTGCATAATACGTTAGCAAACAGTGACATAATACCTTGAGGTGCAGGACATGAAGAAGGAGTCAGCTTTGTGTAGATCAAACTGGGGATGCTCTAAAATCACATTCTAATTCACTTTTTTATACAAGCATTCTTTAGGTAAGATTATCGAAAGAAAATTATTTCGAAATTTGACCCCCGTGTATCGGCCTGCCTTACTCTTGTTCTGCAGATGTGGGCACATCGAAAGGGGAGCTTTCCCTTTTACATAAAAATGTCATAAATAAAGAACAAAAGGGCAAAGTGGAATTTTCAGCTTCTTCAGCAGGACGCGGGTCTGCTTATCGTACTATTGATTGTGCATCGTAAATAATTCATATGGACAGAACCTCAGCCATAGGGAAATCCGCGCTCTAAGTGCGGAGCGGACGATGTCCTCGTCAATCATTCATCATTTTCAGTGTCACCGTAAAGTCTGGGTTCGGATGCATCCCTATTACTCCCCATCATTAAAAGTTCATAACCATTGAAAAAATGCCAACACCGCTCTTTTCCCCATCCTGTTCTCGTGCCAGTGGAAGCAGCGGCTGTGGTCAGTCCTTCTACAGTACAATGCTACGCTTATGTAATATGCAAGCGGACAAAAAGTTGAGATAGGGTTAAACTAAGGGGTGGGCCCACATCCCAATGACATACATCAAGTGGAAAAAAAAATTCCCCCTTAACAGGACTTTAATAGCCCTGGTGATTGAAGAATCGATCACAATATGCTATGCACAAAGTATAATTGGAAAGAGCTGTAGAATTTTTTTTTTTTTAATTTAATACATCAATAGTAAAAAAAGAGAATATCAGTGGCGGCTGGTGCTCCAATTTTTTTTGGGGGGCGCAAACAAACTAAAAATAAAAAATCAAGCACAGCCACTGTGCCCATCAAACGCAGCTACTGTACCCATCAATTTCTGCCACTGTGCCATCAAACGCATCCACTGTACCCATCAATTTCTGCCACTGTGCCATCAAACGCAGCCACTGTACCCATCAATTGCTGCCACTGTGCAATCAATTGCTGCCACTGTGCAATCAATTGCTGCCACTGTGTCATCAAACGCATCCACTGTGCCCATCAATTGCTGCCACTGTGCCCATCAATTGCTGCCATTGTGCTTATCAAACGTAGCCACTGTACCCATAAATTGCCGCCACTGTGCTCATCAAACGCATCCATTGTACCCATCAATTGCTGCCACTGTGCTTATCAAACGCATTCATTGTACCCATCAATTGCTGCCACTGTGCTTATCAAACGCATCCATTGTACCCATTAATTGCTGCCACTGTGCCCATCAATTGCTGCCACTGTGCCATCAAACGCAGCCACTGTGCCATCAAACGCAGCCACTGTGCCCATCAATTGCCGCCACTGTGCTCATCAAACGCAGCCACTGTACCCATCAATTGCTGCCACTGTGCTCATCAAACACAACCATTGTACCCATCAATTGCTGCCACTGTGCTCATCAAACGCATCCATTGTACCCATTAATTGCTGCCACTGTGCCATCAAACGCAGCCACTGTACTCATCAATTGCTGCCACTGTGTCATCAAAAGCATCCACTGTACCCATCAATTGCTGCCACTGTGTCATCAAACGCAGCCACTGTACCCATAAATTGCCGCCACTGTGCCATCAAACGCATCCACTGTACCCATCAATTGCTGCCACTGTGCCATCAAACGCATCCACTGTACCCATCAATTGCTGCCACTGTGCCATCAAACGCAGCCACTGTACTCATCAATTGCTGCCACTGTGTCATCAAACGCATCCACTGTACCCATCAATTTCTGCCACTGTGCCATCAAACGCAGCCACTGTACCCATAAATTGCCGCCACTGTGCTCATCAAACGCAGCCACTGTACCCATAAATTGCCGCCACTGTGCCATCAAACGCATCCACTGTACCCATCAATTGCTGCCACTGTGCCATCAAACGCAGCCACTATAGCCATAAATTGCCGCCACTGTGCTCGTCAAACACAGCCACTGTACCCATCAATTTCTGCCACTGTGCCATCAAACGCAGCCACTGTACCCATAAATTGCCGCCACTGTGCTCATCAAACGCAGCCACTGTACCCATCGATTGCTGCCACTGTGCTCATCAAACGCATCCATTGTACCCATAAATTGCTGCCACTGTGCTCATCAAACACATCCATTGTACCCATAAATTGCTGCCACTGTGCCATCAAACTCTGCCACTGTGCCATCAAACGCAGCCACTGTACCCATCAATTGCTGCCACTGTGCCATCAATTGCTGCCACTGTACCCATCAATTGCTGCCACTGTGCCATCAAACTCTGCCACTGTGCCATCAAACACAGCCACTATACCCATCAATTGCTGCCACTGTGCCATCAAACGCAGCCACTGTACCCATCAATTGCTGCCACTGTGCAATCAAACACAACTACTGTACCCATCAATTGTCGCTAGTGTGCCCCATCAATTGTCGCTAGTGTGCCCCATCAATTGTCACTACTGTGCCCCATCAATTGCCGCTAGTGTGCCCCATCAAATGCTGCCAGTGTACCCCCCTCCCCCGGCCGGAACTTACCTATCTCCTGGTTGTACTCCATGCTCCGAGTGCTCATGTCTTCTCCCGTCCTCTTCCTGTCCTCTGCTATGATTGGACGCCTGATAGGCATCCAATCACATAGCCTGTCGCTTCAGCCAATCCGGTGACAGGGTAACCAGACCTGAGCACCGTATTGGCTGATAGATGGGTCAGTGTTAGGGAAGCGATTTATTTGCTTCCCTAACACAACACTGTGTAAACAGCGAACGCAGAGCATTGTGCCCTCTGTTTACCAATTTGGATGCCAACGGCTCTAAAAAAAAAATGTTCCACTTGATTTATGTCATTGGGATGTGGGCCCGCCCCTTAGTTCAACCCTGCCTCAAGTTTTCTGCATATACTTATGTAATATGCAGGGGAGGGGGAGGAAGCAAATAGGCGGAAGTTCCACTTTTGGGTGGAACTCCACTTGAACTTCTCCCAGACTGAGGGTTCCTTGGAGGAGGAGTGCTGTGGCAGGGCGCGGTGATGTTTCAGGAAATTACTTGTGCAGTACCCCAATGGCCCCTCCCACCAGTCATGATCTGCCTGCTTTTTATAGTGATGCACAGAGACTCTGTGATGACATTGGGGGTCTAAAATAAGGTAAAACATAGGTTGTATTGAAAAATTGCATTACCATGCTGATTAATGGGGATGGAAGGAGGGAATAAGGTGTGTAATAAAAAAAGGAAATGTTTTATACAGGGGGACATGGGGGGGGGGAACACGGTTTCGGCACCTTCAGCACTAAATGTATGTAATGGCAAGAGGTACTGGGGTAAGCTGGAGGGTCTATTGATGCTGGCAGGAATCAATTTTTGCATGGGGGTCTATTGTTGCTGAGGAGGTCTAGGTGTTGAGGGAGATTGTTGCTAGGTATTGGGTTTATATTGCTAGGGGTCTGTTTCAGGGGTGGATCTATTGTTGCTGGGGTGGTATTTTGTAACAGAGGGGTACATTGTTGCCGGGGGGTATCTATTACTGCTGGGGGGGTCTATTGTACAATTCCCATACACATTACTTATCACCACAAAATAATATTTTGTTCTATACTCACTCTCAAAAGAACCGGTGCTGGGAGGTGGGTAGGGGGTGGAACCAAGGGATGGTTCTCAGGGGGTGGGTAGGGGGGGCAGACAAGTAGTGACTCAGAATGGGAGAGTTCCTGCACCTATACTTGGTTCTATACTCTCTTTCAAAATAACCGGTACTGGCGGGTGGGTAGGGAGTGGAACCAAGGGATTGTGCTCAGGGGTGGGTAGGGGGTGGAGACAAGGAGTGACTCAGAAGGGCGGAGTTCCTGCACCTATACTTGGTTCTATACTCTTGTTCAAAATTACCGGTACTGGGAGGTGGGTAGGGGGTGGAACCAAGGGATAGTGCTCAGGGGTGGGTGGAGACAAGGAGTGACTCAGAAGGGGGGAGTTCCTGCACCTATACTTGGTTCTATACTCTCTCTTAAGAGAACTGGTGCTGGGAGGTGGGTAGGGGGTGGAACCAAGGGATGGTGCTCAGGGGTGGGTAGGGGGGCAGAGATGAGTGACTCAGAAGGGGGGGGAGTTCCTGCACCTATACTTGGTTCTATACTCTCTTTTAAAATAACCGGTACCTGGTAGGTGGGTAGGGGGTGGAACCAAGGGATAGTGCTCAGGGGTGGGTAGGGGGCGGAGACGAGGAGTGACTCACAATGGGGGGGGGGGTTCCTGCACCTATACTTGGTTCTATACTCTCTTTTAAAATAGCCGGTACTGGTAGGTGGGTAGGGGGTGGAGGAACCAAGGGATAGTGCTCAGGGGTGGGTAGGGGGCGGAGACGAGGAGTGACTCACAAGGGGGGGGGGGGTTCCTGCACCCATACTTGGTTCTATACTCTCTTTTAATATAACCGGTACTGGGAGGTGGGTAGGGGGTGGAACCCAACGATAGTGCTCAGGGTGGGTAGGGGGGCAGAGACGAGGAGTGACTCAGAAGCGGGGGGGGGAGTTCCTGCACCTATACTTGGTTCTATACTCTCTTTTAAAATAACCGGTACTGGTAGGGGGTGGAACCAAGGGATGGTGCTCAGGGGTGGGTAGGGGAGACAAGGAGTGACTCAGAAGGGGGAAGTTCCTGCACCTATTCTCTGCTCTGGTTTAATATATAAAAAATGAATTTGTTTTGAAATGAAAATTGCTCCAGATTCTGGCTGCACTAGTCTTAGTAAGTTATCCCGCAATGCATCTGTTATTGTTTTGTTTTCGTTTTTTTTTCCCTGCAGCTTCAAATGGGCCGCACCCTTGTTACGCGGACAGAAAGTCGATCGAGTCCCTCCTGGACGGAGCATCGTTGGATCGGAAGGGAAGACCCCACGATATCATTTTTATTGAAGATTAAGAAGCATATCGCGCCCAGAGACAGCCATATAACCACATTTCTAACGTCCTACAAAAACCATCCAATGAACTTCTTTTAAAAAAAAAAAAAAGGGATTTAATTTCCTTTGTACATTTTTTGCACTTTCTTATTGAAGACTTGAAGAGTTTGTCTTGTTTAAAAAAAACTGAAACACAGACGGGGGATACAATGATATTTAAAAGTTTCTTTCTTATCCGAGGAAACGGCTTTGTTGTCGAGGAACCAACTTATATGCAGCTTTTTGACTTTGTTAAATCTTTTCTGGTTATTTTGTTGGACAAAGCTGCATGCACTTATTTGGCCCTTCAGATAACATTAGCTGGTCACGGTGTGAAGAAAACAACAACAAAAAAAAAAAACACATTCCCATACTGCCATCTTCGTGACTGGAATACCGGAGCGATCATTACCGCTGCCGCCACTACAACATTCTAATACTACAATTTTTGTAGCTGTATTTTGCCAAAAGGTTAAAGCCGCCTGTTGTGCTTGTTTGTCTGTTCATGTTCTAAATAAACAAACTGCGCCCACCACTATGAGCTCTGTCTTCTTTTGGGAGATCTCAGCATTGTAGACATAACAGGGCCAGGACAAAGGGGGTGGGCGGGACGGTTTAGGCTGGACAAAGGGGATGGGAGGATGGACAAAGGGGAGGGGAGGCTGGACAAAGGGGGTGGGCGGGAGGGGAGGATGGACAAAGGGGGTGGGTGGGAGAGGAGGATGGACAAAGGGGGTGGGCGGGAGGGGAGGATGGACAAAGGGGGTGGGTGGGAGAGGAGGCTGGACAAAGGGGATGGGAGGATGGACAAAGGGGTGGGCGGGAGGGGAGGATGGACAAAGGGGGTGGGAGAGGAGGCTGGACAAAGGGGATGGGAGGATGGACAAAGGGGGTGGGGGGGAGGGGAGGCTGGACAATGGGGGTGGGCGGGACAAAGGGGGAGAGGAAGCTGGACAAAGGGGGTGGGCTGGATGGGAGGCTGGGCAAAGGGGGTGGGTGGGAGAGGAGGCTGGACAAAGGGGGTGGGCCAGAGAGGAGGCTGGACAAAGGGGGTGGGCGGGAGGGGAGGCTGGACAAAGGGGGTGGGAGAGGAGGCTGGACAAAGGGGGTGGGCGGGAGGGGTAAGGCTGGACAAGGGGTGGGTGGCAGAGGAGGCTGGACAAAGGGGATGGGAGGATGGACAAAGGGGGTGGGCGGGAGGCTGGACAAAGGGGATGGGAGGCTGGACAAAGTGGGTGGGCGAGAGAGGAGGCTGGACAAAGAGGATGGGAGGATGGACAAAGAGGGTGGGCGGGAGGGGAGGCTGGACAATGGGGGTGGGAGGGGAGGCTGGACAAAGGGGGTGGGCAGGAGGGGAGGTGGGATAAAGGGGGTGGGCGGGAGGGGAGGCTGGATAAAGGGGGTGGGCGGGAGGGCAGGCTGCCCTGGGCGCAATGGCCTTACTTTTGCAAATCTGAAAGAAGTAGTGACAGCAGGAATGATTTTGAAGAGCGAATGACTCCTGGGTGTAGGATCCCCTAAGCTTGCACATCATGAACAGGACAGGGGCAGTTTGGCATCTTTGCCCAGGGCGCTGGATGACCTTGTCCCGGCACTGTATGGTAGGATAACAAAAGAGTGAATGTTGCTCATTCTGACTAGATTTGTTGTTGGGCAACTCCTTCATTTACATCCACCCAAGGCTCTATCCAGGCATTGTTCTGGCCATGGGTGCAGACTCGCCCATCTTTTGCTATTTAAAATCTTTAGTATGGTGAAAAATGGCCACCACTTGTAAAAACGTGATTGTCCTTGGGAACCTACCAATGCGTTTCACTCACAATCTGCAAACATTGCCTGTTGGGGGTTCACGAAATGCGTCGACTGAAGGGACTTTGAGCTTGTTTGTGGGTAATGCACGCCAAAGAGCACCTAGCCTGATGATTGAGACACTGAGGGACAGTATTGGAGCGTAGAGCCTCCGTTTTTTATATATACAGTACGAGGGCTGAACCAAAAGTGATGCGAAAGTGGACGCAACTTTTTTTTAATGAACTTACATAGGCAGTTCAAATTCCAAATGTTGGTAGAGTTACTCTTCCTCTATAGCAGCCATTCTATACCTTTTTATTAGGGAGGGACCCATGAAATAGTGTTCTGGTTTCAGGGAGCCCCTGCTAACAATTACTCCCTGTATATTTTAATGTGATGGTCAAGGAGAAGAATGCTCCTTGCATTGGTAGTCAGTGGGAATCATCCCCCTCTTACAGATGAAGAAGAATGCTCCTCGCATTGGTAGTCAGCGGGAATCATCCCCCTCTTACAGATGGCTAAAAAGATCATTGGTTTCAGTGGCAACTTCCATGAGTGGTAGTACTTGCTCCTTGCTCAAGGAACCCATGGCAACCTATGGAGGAACCCTAGGGTTCCATGGATCCCTGGTTGAGAAAGGCCGCTCCATAGTAACTTTTCTACTTTTTTTTTATTGCAGGTAAATAATGGATTCCAATCAGAAGCAATGGGTTGTCATCAGGGCCGGATTTGCTCTCCCTGCCGCCCCAAGGCCAGGTTCCACAATGCACCCCCTCCCCGCCAACCGACCTCCCCCCCCCCCAAATCAACGGAGAATGTGCGGCACGGTTAGATCAAATATGTTTTGTTTTTTTTTTTTACTTTTTTATCACTTTTTTTTTTTTTTTTTGTAGCTTGTCGCTTACTTTTTAAAATGTTTGTATCATTTTCTTATTATTTTTTTTATTCTTTACTTTTTTATTTTATTAATTTAATTATTTCTTATTGTTTATTTATTTTTTATAAAAAAAAATTTTCACTTAACTTTTTTGCTACCACACAGGAGAAAACAATTTCCTGTGTGATAGCAATTGGAGGTGACAGGTTCTCTTTATTGACCCTGTCACCTCCAAAACAGGAGTCCTAGCGCTGTGCTAGAACTCCTGTTACAGCTGAGATGGGAAGAGCACAGCTCTCCCCTCTCACTGTGTACATTGGCAGCAGGGACAGGAGACAGACTCAGTGGCCTGGGGGGGGGCGGAGTCCCGAAGACAGAGCCAGCAGAGAGAGGTATGTGGGGTGGGGGGGGGGGGGAGAGGGGAGAATGGACGGGAGCACATATTTTACAAGTGATTTTGGTGACATTGCCGCAATCACTTGTTAACGAGTGAGCGTATTCCCCCCATAACTTACCGCCCTAACTGTATGTTCCGGGCGTCGGGGGACTCCATGCCACTGCCGCCCCTTGGAGCCCTGCCACCCCAAGGCCTGGCCTCAGTGGCCTTGTGGGAAATCTGGGCCTGGTTGTCATTGAGTTTTTGATGAAGGAGGGGTGCAGGCTGTCCGAAATTCACAGAAGGGGACAGAATGTTTATGGAGATGACACCATTAATAAGAATCACCAATGACGAGACCTTTCCCTTGTCAATGTTGTCCTCTCTATTAACATTCAGTAACCTTCTGTGGATGTCGGATAGCCGGAACCCCTCCTTTGTCATTGCAGGTAAATAATGGTTTCCAATCAGAAGCAATGGGCCATCATTGACTTTTTGATGAAGGAGGGGTGCAGGCTGTCCGAAATTCACAGCAGGTTACAGAATGTTTATGGAGATGACACCATTAAGAAGAGTCACTAATGACAAGACCTTTCCCTTGTCAATGGTTCCCTCTCTATAAACATTCAGTAACCTTCTGTGGATGTCGGTTAGCCGGCACCCCTCCTTCGTCAAGAACTCAATGGCCCAGATTCACAAAGCACTTACGCCGACGTATAACACGTTACGCCGACGTAAGTGCAAAAGTGCCCCAGCGTATGTATTCGCCAGACCCACAAACCAACATGCGCCTAAAAACAGGCTACACCCCGCCGACGTAGCTTGCACACCCCGGCGTAGGGTGGTCGCACATTTGGGCTGGGCGTATGGTGCCGCTCCCATTGATTAGCCATTCAAACATGCAAATGAGGGAAATACGCCGATTCACGAACCTGTGTGTGCCCGGCGCATGCTACGCGAGATGCGCGTAAGTTGTACGTCCGGCGTAAAGTTATTCCCCATAAATGAGGTGCAGCCCAGCAACAGACATGCACAGGTCTGCACCAGGGAACACAAGCCGGCGTATTGTGCGTTGGATGTGTGTCTGGCTGGGCGTACGTTATGTTCACGGCGTACGCAGTGATCCGGCGTAGCTTAGGCAGTTGTGCCGGCGTGGTTGTGAGCAGGCGCAGGGGGGTGCTGTGCATGCGTCCACGGCGCATGCGCAGTGCGTGATACGTACCTGTCTGACGCTCGGCCCATCATTTGCATGGGGTCACGCCTCATTTGCATGGGTTCTGTGTAATGTAAAGGGGCCCAGAGGTGCAGGGTGCTGTGTAATGTAAAGGGGCCCAGAGGTGCAGGGTGCTGTGTAATGTAAAGGGGTCCAGAGGTGCAGGGTGCTGTGTAATGTAAAGGGGCCCAGAGGTGCAGGGTGCTGTGTAATGTAAAGGGGCCCAGAGGTGCTGTGTAATGTAAAGGGGCCCAGAGGTGCAGGGTACTGTGTAATGTAAAGGGGCCCAGAGGTGCAGGGTACTGTGTAATGTAAAGGGGCCCAGAGGTGCAGGGTGTTGTGTAATGTAAAGGGGGCAGGGTGCTGTGTAATGTAAAGAGGCCCAGTGGTGCAGGGTGCTGTGTAATGTAAAGGGGCCCAGAGGTGCAGGGTGCTGTGTAATGTAAAGGGGCCCAGAGGTGCAGGGTGCTGTGTAATGTAAAGGGGTCCAGAGGTGCAGGGTGCTGTGTAATGTAAAGGGGCCCAGAGGTGCAGGGTGCTGTGTAATGTAAAGGGGCCCAGAGGTGCTGTGTAATGTAAAGGGGCCCAGAGGTGCAGGGTACTGTGTAATGTAAAGGGGCCCAGAGGTGCAGGGTGCTGTGTAATGTAAAGGGGTGCAGGGTGCTGTGTAATGTAAAGGGGGGCAGGGTGCTCAGCCCGGGCATATTTTTTGTCCCAGTCCGGACCTGGCTGTGGTTATGTAATCACGAAATGCTTCAGCTGCAAATACACCTCCATTCATGTATCATTATCAAATCACTTTTGTGCTTTAATTCCTGTAATGATCTTCCTTTATTCAATATAATCTTTTAATTGTGTATTTCCTATCCGGCCTTTCAAAAAGTGTTCCTTTACCAGGTAAAAATAAATAAATAAAAATGTGTCCATGAAAGTGAAATTAATGGTGAATTGTATTCCCATTTTTCATGTCTATAAATTAAAATCCCAAACGTTCAAAACATTTCTTAGTCAACTCGTGTGTCGCTTTTGGTGTACTAATGAGAAAGCTGCAGGGTCTGCATTCTTTTTAGAAGTGAACAACCCTTGGGGAGTATCTCACCAAAAGAAAGAAAAAAAATCTTATTGCAGAAGATGCCTACAAACCCGACTTGTATCTTAGTGCAGAGTTCTTCACCCAAGTGGAGTGCTCAAGGTGGCCATATTGCATTTTACAGATTACAGCGGCTGAAGATTGGTAAGGAAAGGTCATTTTCTTCATAACCTTAAAGTGTAACTCCACTTTTTTCAAGGGGGAAAAAAAAAACATTCCCCTCTGGGTGATCTCTGTACAGTGTAAGGATTATAACAACCTTTTTGCAGGTTCCTACCTTTTTGTTATTCTGAAGTTATCCCTGTGTGTTTCGCTGTGCTATGTGAGTCTAATGGGAGTGGTTTCATAATTAACTGTCAGGTGTGCAGCGGCAGGGCACCAATGAGGAAACCTGCTGGGCCTGCATCCCTTTAGATGTGTTCCTATTGAAAAGTATCTCTCCAAAAAATGAAACTTTTATTGCAGGGGATGCCGGAAATCTGACTTGCATCTTAGGCCGATTTCTGGGAAAATTGGTGAGCCAATCACACAAGCAGGAAATGAGGTTACTGGGGAGTGGTCAGTACACAGATTAACTCCGGGTAGCCATATTGCATTGCATTATCAGAAAATTACAGCGGCCGCAGATTGAAAAGGAAAGGTAATTTTTAATATTCAATTACAATGTCGCAATTTTATATATGCTATATTGTATTTTTTCTTTTATTTGCCATTTTCTTTCCCCACGAAAGTGGAGTTCCCAATTTAAATTATTACATGGCTTTTGTGTAGCAATTGTATAAGTTCTAATATTGAGATATATATATATATATATATATATATATATATATATATTCTTTTTTTGCCAAAAAAAATCACAAAATAAAAGTTGTAAGAAAATATATAAATAAATGTGTTTATATATATATATGTGTATATGTATGTATATATATATATATATATCAAACAAACAAACAATGGGGCATTATGTTTTTCACACTGACATCAGGACCTTTTCTACTCCCAATAGCCAAAGTCTGGGCCCCCTAAAGTTTTTTTTATGTGAAAAAAAAAATGCAATATATATATATATATATATAATAAATAATTATTTTATTTTTTGCATTTTTTTTTCATAAATAAATAAAAAATAAAAATAAAAGTTGTAAGAATGTATATATATACTGTATATAAAAACAAACAATGGGGCATTATGTTTTTCACACTGACATCAGGACCTTTTCTACTCCCAATAGCCACAGTCTGGCACCCCTAAAGTTTTTTTATGTGAAAAAAAAAATGCAAAAAAAAAACATTATGGGGCAGATCCTCGTACAGCGGCGCATTTATGCGCCGGGCGTAGCATATCTAAGATACACTACGCCACCGTAACTTACTTTTTTTTTTTCAAATCCAGAAAGAACCCACGCCGTAAGTTACGGCGGCGTAGTGTATCTTTGCTGGCGTAATGGCGCCTAATTCAAATGGATGTAATGGGGGCGTGTTTTATGTAAATACGTCGTGACCCGACGTAAACAACGTTTTTTTTTAACTGCGCATGCGCCGTCCGTGGGGGTATCCCAGTGCGCATGCTCGAAATTAAACCGGAACCAGCCAATGCTTACGATGGTGACGTCATTCGACGCAAATCCCTATTCGCGAACGACTTACGCAAACGACGTAAAAATTTCAAAATTGTACGCAGGAACGATGGCCATACTTAACATTGAGTACGCCTCATAACAGCAGCTTTAACTATACGCCGGAAAAAGCCGAACGCAAACGGCGTAAAAAAATGCGCCGACCAGACGTACGTTCGTGGATCGCCGTAAATAGCTAATTTGCATACTCAACATGGATTTCGACGGAAACGCCATCTAGCGGCCGCCGAAAAATTGCATCCAAGATCCGATGGCGTACTAGGACGTACGCCTGACGGATCGACCCGAGATGCCGTCGTATCTTGTTTTGTGGATACAAAACAAAGATACGACGCGGGAAATTTAAGAAATTACGCCGGCGTATCAAGAGATACGCTGGAGTTATGCTTTTGTGGATCTGCCCCTATGTGTGTGTGTGTGTGTATATATATATATATATATATATATATATATATATATATATATATATATATATATATATATATATATTATATGTGTGTGTGTGTGTGTATATATATATATATATTAGTGCTTTCAAGCGATTAAAATTTTTTTTAATCGCGATTAATCGCATAAATGTCATAGTTAACTCACGATTAATCGCGCCATTAAGGAGGTTCCCCTTTAAAAAAAAAATGTTTTGTTTTCTTATTTATTTTTTATTTATTTATAATATTAAATTGTGTTTTTTTATTTTTTTACATTTTGATCACTTTTATTGCTGTCACAAGGAATGTAAACATCCCTTGTGACAGCAATAGGTGGTGACAGGTACTCTTTATGGAGGGATCGGGGGTCTAAAAGACCTCCGAGCCCTCCTTTGCACTTCAAAGTATTCAGATCGCCGAAAACGGCGATTCTGAATACTGTGTACTTTTTTAAATCCGGCGCCATTGGCAGCCGAGAAACCCGGAAGTGACGTCATGACGCCGCTTCCGTGGTTTCAATGCGGAGACTGAATCAAAGCCGCTTACGGCTTAGTGTCAGTCTCCGCCTGGACACAGAAGGCGCCGGATGGAGGATCGGGTCTCCCGGTGGGACGGGAGGCCCGGTCAGAGCGGCGAAAGGCGGCGGGAGGGGGGGGATGTCCCCTCCCGCTCCTCCGGCATAACAACCGAGCGGCTTTTAGCCGCATCGGTTGTTATGTTTGGATAGCCAATCGCCGGCTCTAAACAACGGTACCGGGATGATGCCTGCGGCTGCAGGCATCATCCCGGTATAACCCCCGAACGCCGCCTCGTTAATCGCGCGATAAAAAAATTGACGGCGTTAACGTGGGTTTGCGTTAACGCCGTTAATAGCGCGTTTAACTGACAGCACTAATATATATATAATTTTTTATTTTATTTTTTCACATAAAGAGTTACCCTTTAGAAAAACGAATCCAGAACGGCTGGCAGAGCTTTGCGGCTCGTGTGCATATGGCGACTCCTAGGAAATAATCAGTTAGGATTTCCCAGATCTGAAAGCAAAGGTTCTCATGGCTTCACTCTCGGCGGGCGGCAATCGTGCTGATAAGCTGCAAACTAGTAACTGTTAATTAAAAATGAATGGGACTAAAGATTTTCCCTGTGCGGATAACCTGACACCCCGCCGCACAGAGCCGCCGCCCCTTCCCTCTCATTGAATTTTTTTTTTTTCACGTCGTCCTTCTGTCATTGCCTAATTCATTAGCCAGGATTACATGTCAGCTGACATCTACTATTTTAGATTTAGTAGGCTGACTTTTTATTAATAATATTGTATTATATAACCCTTTCGCTGCCTTTGCATTTAAAAAATCTTAAAAAATCATTTTACGCATGAAGATTACACAAAACCCACAAATATTATAGATTTTCTGAAAGCAGATACCCTAGAGCAGGGGGTCTCCAAACTTTCTAAACAAAGGGCCTGTTTACTGTCCTTCAAACTTTAGAGGGGCCGGACTGTGGCCAATGAGAGTAGAAAAGGTCCTGACGTCAGTGTGAAAAACATAATGCCCCCATCGTTTGTTTCAGTGAGAGTAATGGCACTTTCACCCCCTTCCTGCCCTCCAACACTGGGCACTTTCCCCCTCTTTCTGCCACCCCAATACTAAGCACTTCCCCCCCAAATACCAGTCACTTTTACCCCGTTCTGCTGCCCCAATACTGGGCACTTTCCCCCTCTTTCTGCTCCCCCAATACCGGTCACTTTCACCCCCGTTCTGCTGCCCCAATACTGGGCACTCCCCCCCCCCCCCCCCAATAGTTTTATTGCATTTTTATTAAATATTTTTTTTTTTTACTAATAATGGCGGCGATCAGCGATTTTTTTTTTGTGACTGCGACATTATGGCGGACACATCGGACAATTTTGACACATTTTTGGGACCATTGTCATTTTCACAGCAAAAAATGCATTAAAAATGCATTGTTTACTGTGAAAATGACAGTTGCAGTTTGGGAGTTAACCACAAGGGGGCGCTGAAGGGGTTAAGTGTGACCTCATGTGTGTTTCTAACTGTAGGGGGGCGGGGCTGGACGTGTGACGTCATTGATTATGTTTCCCTATAAAAGCTCTCCCCGTTCTTAAGCTCCGGGGACCAATCGCGGGACTCCAGCGGCGATCGGGTCCTGCGGTCACGGAGCTTCTGACCGGGTCGCGGGCGCGCGCCTGGGACCCACGGCTGGGCACTTAGAGGACGTACCTGTACGCGATTGTGCCCAGCCGTGCCATTCTGCCGACGTATATGTGCAGGAGGCGGTCCTTAAGTGGTTTTAACCATGTCCGTTAAGCCCCTTCCACTGTTAAGTCTGGCCACACCCACTTTTTTGGCGTGACGTGCCGCACCGCATGCTTACATCAGTCTCAAGTGTCCCCCATTCTCAAGTTCTAAAGTTGTGAGGTAAGGTTTTGTTTGGTGGTGGCCGGGGGTGGTAAAGGTGCCTAAAAAGCAGATCTTCACTGTAAATTATTTTTATTTATTTTTTTGGGGGGGGGTTAATTTATTTTAGACTTGTATATTCACTTTGGCTTTGTTGGAATGTATTTCTAACAGTGCAACACATGTAGCTAGATTCAGAAAGACTTAGGCTGGCGTATCAGTAGATACGCCGGCCTAAGTCTGAATCTGCGCAGACGCAAATTTAAGCGTATTCTGGTAACCAGATACGCTTAAATTAGGCTCAGATACGAGCGGCTTAAGTGTCTTACACCGTCGTATCCTAAAGTGTAATTTTTAGGCTGACCGCTAGGTGGCGCTTCCATTGCGGTCGGCCTAGATTATGTAAATGAGTAGATACGCCGATTCACTAACGTACGCTTGCCCGACGCAGTAAAGATACGCCGTTTGGGGAGTGGCCAACGACCATGATGTGAGGAGGTGCTTTGCCTGAGCTCTGTCCATGCTGCACACAATCCTACCTCAATCCTGCTGAACCGATTGCCATCCGAGGATTCCACCGATCCCTACAGCTTCCAGGAAGCCTTGTGCCCGTCGGGAGATGGTCAAATACGGCCCACCGATGGAGGAAGCCTCAGGATTCGTCTCGCAGGCCCCACCATGTGAAACTGGGAAAGATGGTGCTGGTCACCATGCTACAGGCTTATGCAGCCAGCCATCCTCCTCCAGGGCTACACCGAGGCAAAAACCAGCAGGGAAGGGTGAGTCACATTCTTCACCCCCTATTCTGAGCCCAGAAGACCCCTTCCTCATATCACCAGCCAGGGACTCTGACCATGAGATTACTGACATGGATGCTGCTGATGTAGGCCCCACAGAGCCATCCCTGTCTCAGATCATGGCTGCCATCCAGCATAGCCATGCATCCCTGACCACTCAAATGGATTCTATTAAAACTGACTTATCCTTTCTGAAGCAGGATGTCCACAACCTCAGCCATAGAGTGTCTAATGCTGAACAACGCATCAGTACACTAGAGGATGAGATCCGTCCATTGCAGGGCTCTGTCAGGGAGCTGCGCCAGGCCCAGGAACACACTACAGATAGACTCACTGAAATGGAAGACCGTTTACGGAGGAGTAACCTTCGCTTCCTGGGGTTCCCAGAGGGGTCTGAGGGTAGGACCCCAGAAATGTTTATGGAAAGATGGCTGATCTCCACGTTTGGCGCTCCTACCTTCTCGCCACTATTCGCCATTGAAAGGGCACACAGAGTCCCCATGCGCCCCCTTCCTCCTGGGGCCCCACCACGGGCCATGATTATCAAGCTGCTTCATTTCAGGGACAGGGAGGCTGTTCTCAGAGCTGCCAGGGAGAAGGGAAGAGTGTCCTTTAATGGAAGCGGAATAACCATTTTTCCTGATTTCTCAGTAGCCACACAAAAGCAACGGGCCACCTTCATCGCCATTAAACGCAGGCTCCGTGAGCTTCAGCTTCCCTACGGCATGCTGTATCCTGCTCGTCTGAGAATCATCTACCAGGGCAAGGCCTACTTCTTTACTGATCCTAAGGAGGCATCCCACTGGGTGGACACCCTGGGACGTCCGGAACGCAGGAACCAGGACCGAAGGTCGCCCCCACACTGAAAGTGAACATGCTGAGTGTACTTTCCTTGACAACCCTTCTCTCAAATATTTTGGGGTGGTGGGGTACTCCCCTGCTGTGCCATGGTTTGCACACTATGTGTCCAGCCTGGAGGGCTGTGGTCATCCTGTTCCTGCTGATGCATTTACTATTATTTTCTTTGCCTTTTCTACCCCCATTTTTTGAACACCTTACCTGATGTTTTTTGAATCCTCCATCCTGATTCGGGATCACCTGATATGTTTGTTCTGTGCGGTTGCGGACAGCAGCCAGCGTCTAAGGACCTCTACCACTTCTCAGGGATTGTTGTTGGGGGGGTTTGAGTCATGGCCACCCCGCCTTGCAATTTTGGTTTTGGGAACAAAGCTCTCATATGTTTGGGTTTGGGAGCCGGGAGGGTTAGGGTGGGCTGGGCTGTTCAGGGACTTTTGTTCGGGACTGTTTTTGTGTTTTTTGCACTTTTTCTGAAATGCTGGTACTTGTTGTTGCATGTCTATCTATGGGCCGGACTAGCTGGCCTTGCTACTATGCACCTGATATTATGTATTGCTGGAGCATTGTTATATGTTTCTGACTTACTCCTTAGTGTACGCATCCCTCGTGGTGCGTCGGGCGCCAGTTTCTGGCCACTCCCGGTGTGCGGTGAGGAATGGGTTCCTCCAGCCATACACTACATGCTTTTTCATGTCTAAATTACGTTTTGTGTCATGGAATGTACGGGGGCTTAATTCAAAAGTGAAAAGATCGTTGATGTTTGAATATTTGGCACGTCATAATCCGCATGTGATCCTACTCCAGGAAACCCACCTCCAGGGCTCTAGAGTAATGGCCCTTAAGCGGGCAAAAATCGCTTATGCTCTCCACTCCACATACTCTACTTATGCCAGGGGCACTTCCATCCTTATTGCCAAATCTGCACCAGTTAGCATTAAACATGTTAAGCTTGATCCTAATGGTTGCTTTGTGATTGTCGTGATAGAATTCATGGGTAAACCATATACGGTAACTAGCTTATATGCTCCGCCCCCATTCACTAAAGTATTCTTTGAGCGGGTAATGAACTCCATATTGGCGATAGCGGAGGGTCCCTTATTGATAGCGGGTGACTACAATACAGTATTGGATAATTCCATAGATAGGTTGCGTTGCTCTACACTACCTCCCACCCCCTTGGGATCCTTTTTAACTCAATTTGACTTGGTGGAGGTCTGGAGGTGGAAGCATGCGGATGGGAGGGAGTATTCTTGTCATTCTGAGTCTCACGGTACTTTATCCCGTATTGATTTATGTTTGGTCTCGTCAGATCTGTTGAATTCGGTGACTGAGGTCAAGTACCTCCCTAGGGCGGTGTCTGATCATTCCCCTTTGTTGGTGGACCTCGCCCTGGGCACCTCTCCCTCCTCCTATCGAGTGTGGCGGCTAAGCCCGTTATGGTTGGCGGATGAGGTTGTGGTGAACCAGTGTATGACAGAGATGGGTTCTTACTGGGTGACTAACAGGCAGAGCGCCTCAGTTCCGATGGTGTGGGACGCCTTTAAGGCCACCACACGTGGCTCTTTTGCTGCGGCCATTGGTCAGACGCTCAAGGCCTCGCTATCGAGACTGACAGATGCAGAGAGGTCTCTCAGAGAGGCAGAGGCCGCTTATTCAGCGACCCCCCTCTCCTGAGACACACGCCGCTTGGAAGCATGGGGCCAGGGAACTGGACCTGGTGCTTTTGGAGCGTACTCAGAAGAAGCTGCTGTATCAGAATCAGCGGATCTTTGAGTTTGGGGATAAAAACAGTCGCCTCCTGGCGTATCTCTCCAGACCGGACTACCAGCCTTGTAGTATACCTAGGATTAAGGATTCCGGGGGAATTGTAGTAGAACAGAATAAGGAGATCATGGAGGCCTTTGTCACATTTTATTCTTCCCTTTATGCTACTAGAGCACATTACACAATTGTGGAATTGGATGACTATCTTTCTGAAATCTCACTGCCTAGGCTTCAGGCCCAACAGGCGACACTCCTTGACGCTCCTCTGACGGCTGAGGAAATTGGGGAGGCTATCCAATCCTTTGCCAGAAACAAAACACCGGGATTGGATGGTTTCCCCATCGAGTGGTATATGCAGTACAGGGATCTGCTTGTGCCTCATCTGGGCAGGGTGTATGATTTTGCTATCAGGACGGGGCAGCTGCCGCCTTCTATGTCAGAGGCACTGATTGTCCTTATTCCTAAGCCACACAAGGATCACCTCCTCTGTGAATCTTACAGGCCGATCTCACTCATTAATTCGGACGTAAAAATTCTAGCAAAGGTACTTGCCCGGCGACTGAACACGGTCATTACTACCATTATTGGTGCAGACCAAACCGGGTTCATCCCGGGGCGATCGACCTCCATCAACCTACGTAGATTATTCACTAATCTGCAGGCAACCCATGAAGAGATGGGCTCTAGGGCCGTTCTGTCCTTAGATGCACATAAGGCATTTGACTCGGTCGAATGGCCTTACCTGCTGGAGGTCCTGGCGAAGTTTGGATTCGGCAATACCTTTATCAGGTGGGTGCAACTACTGTACTCGAAGCCCACTGCTAGACTAAGAGTGAACGCAGCCATATCTGATCCCTTTCCAATAAAGAGAGGCACCAGACAGGGGTGCCCTCTGTCGCCGCTGCTCTTTGCGCTGGCAATAGAGCCTCTGGCGGCGTTGGTGAGGTCCTGTGGGGAAGTCGCGGGGCTGACGATCGGGGGTCTAGAGGAGAAGGTATCTCTCTATGCTGATGACATGTTAATATACTTATCGGACCCCCAGTCGTCCCTCCCGGCCCTGCTGGATCTCATTGGGAGGTTTGGCCGCTTTTCGGGATTCCAGGTTAATTGGGACAAGTCCATTCTGTTTATGATGGACCAGGCGACGTCGGTCCGGCTACCACCATCTTGTCCACTACAGATAGTCAGCTCCTTCCGGTACTTGGGAGTCATAATACAACATCCCATGGCCTCCTATGTCAAGACTAATTTAGACCCCCTCATAGGGCGCTTGAAAACTACTTTCAAAACCTGGGCTAATCTTCCATTAACATTACTGGGTAGAATTAATATTTTTAAGATGATTTTCTTGCCACGATTTCTGTATGTTTTGGGTAATTCGCCAGTGTATGTCACAAAAAATAAATTCAAAGAGATAGATTCCATCCTCACCTCCTTTTTGTGGGGAGGGGGGGCGGTCAGGATTGCCAAGGACACCCTTCAGTTACCAGTACTGGAGGGCGGATTGGCCCTCCCCTGCCTTCAAATGTATTATATTGCCTCTCAATTGGCCCACGTACACTGGTGGTTTTACCCCGAAGCCAACAATGCAGCCACTGCATTGGAGGCAGCCATCCTCACCTCCTATGAATCCCTGCAAAATTTGATTCATCGTATGTCACTTGGGGGGCGGGAGGGAACGAGTATTATATCTATGACTCTACGGATTTTTAAACTCACTAAATTGCAAGTCCCCTCCAGCAGTAATACATACTCACCGAACACTCCACTGTGGGGGAATCCGAACCTTCCGGAATTTTTCCGTAGATCGGATGGGGGATACTGGTCGAAAAGGGGGGTAAAAACTATTTTACATCTGTTCTCAGGCAATGTGTTTCGTACTTTTGAGGAATTTCGTAGAGACTATAATCTGCCACGCACGGCTTACTTCCTTTACCTACAGATACGCCACACTGCAGCAACGCAGTTTGGCCTTCGTAACATAGTCATCCAGCTTTTTTCTTACTAACTGACCCCTCGCACACCAAGTTAGTCTCCACATATTATGGGTCTCTCCTGCACACTACGACTCAAAGGCTGAGCAAAGCGGCTGCTTGTTGGAGAGCCGACATCCCTGAACTGACGGAGGAGATCTGGCAGGAGGTATTGCCCCTCCAGGTCCCTTCTGTCATTTCGTCCCGTGACAAGGTAATACAGACCAAACTGTTATATAGATCCTACTTCACACCATGCTTACTGTTCAAACTGAGCAGAATCCCCTCAGCGCTATGCTCCCGATGCGGCGCGGCCGATGGCACGTTCTTTCATATGATGTGGGAGTGTGCTCCGATTAGGAAGTTCTGGTCGGAGGTCACGGCCTTCATTAGCTCGCTGACTGAGATACCCAATATATGTAATCCTCTGAGGTGTTTACTGGGCCACATTGATGACGAGACTATATCTAAGAATATGCAAACCTTCCTGCGGATAGTACTGTTCTATGCTAAGAAGTCTATAACCTTCCACTGGAAGTCTCCATCCTTACCTACCATTACCTTTTGGCTCACCACCATCAATCGTGCTATACCGCTGTATAAGATGACATATGAGGCCAGAGGGTGTCCAAAAAAATTCTTGAAGGTCTGGGGCTCTTGGGTTGATTCCGAGAGCACCATACCTCCTGCTCCTTGAACTTTGACTGATACCTCTGCCTGTTGAATAGATCTAAGTGAGTAAATTAACGATTCTGTTGTTTTTCTCCCACCTTTCTCTGTGCGTTTTTATGAAAATGCTCAATGTGTACCAGCTACCAAAGTTTTGTAAAATGATGTACCGGGCGATGTTCGCCTAGGATGTGTGTTTCTTGTATTGTCTGTTTTGTATGTACAAAAATCTCAAAATAAAAATTTACCTTTAAAAAAAAAAAAAAGATACGCCGTTTACGTAACGCACTTTCAGGCCTAAAGTTATTCCATCAAATAGCTGGAATAGTAATGTTAAGTATGGCTGTCGTTCCCGCGTCGAAATTTGAAAATTTTACGTTGTTTGCGTAAGTCGTCCGTGAATAGGGATTTACGTCATTTACGTCCACGTCGAAACCAATAGGACCGTGCAGGGCGTACTTTGCCGCAATGTACACTGGGATATGTACACGGACGGCAAATGCGCCGTTCGTAAAATACGTCAATCACGTCAGGTCACCCCCCATTAACATTAAACACGCCCCCTCAGCCGAATTTGAATTAGGCGCCCTTACGCCCGCCCGATTTTAGGCTACGCCGCCGTCACTTAGCAGGCAAGTACTTTGTGAATCATGTACTTGCCTCGCTAACTTACGGCGGCGTTAGCGTAAACACGATACACTACGCCGCTGCAAAGTTAGGGCGGTCTTTGTGAATCTAGCTAATTGTATATATTTTTTGTAGGTTTTGGGGGCAGACTACTGACTCCCCCTGCATTTACCCCCCATCCCCCACAATGAGCACCAGATCCCTCAACAAAATTCAACACAAACATGTAAGTTTCTCATTTTTATTTTTTTTATTATTTTGCTGTCATTCCATTAATACATGAGTTGTTTTTATCTCTGAACTTCCAGTAAGAAGCACAATGCACACTGCGATCTCAGTCCGTAATGTAATGCAGCTCAATTCAACCGAGATATGTACAGAAATATATATAAAAAAACATAATAATAATCAGCGTTTATTTACACATGGACGTCGCGTGATTCAGGCAGTCGGATCCACCATCTTCGATATTCCTGAATGTAAACATTTTAAAGCAGTAACCTGGCGGCGGCCATGACAGGGGGCAGCGGCCCATCGATTCAGTGCGAGGACCGGAACAGCGCCGACTCTCGTCATTCGATCGACTCGTATTAACAAAAAACAAATGTGGCTGCCGCGTGGGGTTCACCCAGCACTTTAATAATTGTGATTTATAAAGAAAAAATATATATAGATAGATAAACAGATACAAAAAGTTGCCAAATTGAAATGTAAAACAGAAAATACAACTTTAAATCGAGTAAAAATTGTTCACAAAGTGGTTAGTGGTGTAAAGCAGAGGAAGCAATACAACTTTGGTGAAGAATGGAGCTTTTTTATTGATTGGATGAAGAGGTCGGCTTGGACTGGACTCATTATTCCACTTATAGTGGAAACACATGGATGAGGAGAATGTGACGGGGGGGAGTGACTAGTTTAGGAATTAGCAGGCTAACCCTTCACCACGCTCAGGGCCGTCTTAATAGCATCATGGGCCCCTGGGCAAAGTAATGCTCTGGGGCCCCTACAATGATGACAGTAAAGGTAAACAGACATTAAGTGGGTAGGAGGCAGACTGCCTCCACTGTGTATCTATCACTCTTAGTGCCATCATGGGGCCCCCAATTTCGGGGGAAGCATGGGCTCAAGGACCAGCTGCTTTGGGGAAAGTGCAGGGCCCCCCCATGCAGCTGGGGCCCCTGGGCAGTGCCCAGGTGTGCCCTCTCATTAAGATAGCCCTGACCATGGGCGTCCGCTCCATAGGGCAAGGGGGGTCAATTGACCCCCCCTGGAAAATCGAGAAGGTGTTGAAGAGTCTTGCGGCCGCGGGCTGTCTGTCTGTCTGCGGGCCTGATGTCACACAGACACACAGAGCAGAGTGAAGCCGCCTCCCCCTCCAGTGTTTATGTGTACACAGGGGGAGGGAACCTGCTGTGACCCACCCGTGCTGATGGCTGATCTGAGGTACTGAATGAGATGGGGGGGAGGGGAGGTCCGTCGGTGCTGAAGGGGGGGTCTATGCTGAATGAAGGGGTCTGTGCGGAATGGTGGGACTGTGCTGAAGGGGGGTCCATTTGTGCTGAATGGAGGGGTCTGTGCTGAATGGAGGAGTCTGTGCTGAAGGGGGGGTCTGTACATTCTCTAGGCTATATTTATATTGGCATGGAGTGAAGCTGAATTATCTTAAGAGCTATTTCACACTGCCAACCATCTGCGTTATCGCTAAAGCGCCGCTAAAAAGTGCCGCTTTACCATCGTTTTAGCTGCGCTATTCGGCCGCTAGCAGGGTGCTTTTAACCCCTGCTAGCATTTGAAGAAAGGGTTAAATGTGTATCGCCGCTGCGAAAGGCCCTACCCCTCAAATTTCAGCCGACGCCCATGCCCCAAGCCCCCGTTTTACTCACCTGAGCCCGAATCTCCATGAGCGCGATTCCACTTTGCTTTCCCCCAGCTCTTGTGGGCTCTTCATTGGATGATTGATAGCAGCGCAGCCATTGGCTCCCACTGCTGTCAATCAAATCAATAATGCAGCGCGCTGGGGGCGGAGCCGAGTGATGCACTCGGCGGCTACAGCCGCCGACTGTTTTACAGGGGAGCGCGCCTGCAAGCTAACCCTCTTGGGAGAGAGCTTCCCAGAGGGGGGTTAGCTCTTGATGGGAGGAGTCGAGACAGCCACTCCCCAGAAGACGTGGATCGGGGCACAGTGGAGGTAAGTATGGTTTGTTTTTGTTTTTTTAATTAAACCTTTACAACCCCTTTAAAGGATAAGTTCACCTTTGAAACAGGTTACAAAATTCCACCCGTATTTAGGGAGGGAACATATTACGCATTCCAGCTGCTGCCTCCAACCCCCCCCCCCTCTCTGTGACAGCGGGCAGGGAATCTTCTCCCCATACCTGCTGTCAGAATTTAAAAACAAGGGCTCCTCCTACTCGGCCGCATCATTTATTCACAGAGTTCTGTAAATGAATAAACTAGAAGGCCGGCGGCTTGTAGTTCTCAATGAACTGTGAGGGCAATGGTGAGCAGGGCTGTCTTAATGAGAGGGCACACCTGGGCACTGCCCAGCTGCATGGGGGCCCTCTGCCCTTTCCCCAAAGCAGCTGGTCATTGAGCCTGGGCTACCCCTCTACATCCCAGATACCCCCTCCCCCCCTGAGCACTCTGACCTTTCTACACCCCTGATATCCCCCCATCACTCTGACCCCTCTACACCCCAGATATCCCCCCCAGCACTCTGACCCCTCTACACCCCAGATATCCCCCCATCACTCTGACCCCTCTACACCCCAGATATCCCCCCATCACTCTGACCCCTCTACACCCCAGATATCTCCCCAACACTCTGACCCATCTACACCCCAGATATCCCCCCAGCACACTGACCCCTCTACACCCCAGATATCCCCCCAGCACTCTGACCCCTCTACACCCCAGATATCCCCCCAGCACTCTGACCCCTCTACACCCCAGATATCCCCCCATCACTCTGACCCCTCTACACCCCAGATATCTCCCCAACACTCTGACCCCTCTACACCCCAGATATCCCCCCAGCACTCTGACCTCTCTACACCCCAGATATCCCCCCAGCACACTGACCCCTCTACACCCCAGATATCCCCCCAGCACTCTGACCCCTCTACACCCCAGATATCCTCCCATCACTCTGACCCCTCTACACCCCAGATATCTCCCCAACACTCTGACCCCTCTACACCCCAGATATCCCCTGCCTCCTACCTACATGATTTCTGTTTACCTGCACTGTCTCCATTGTAGGGGCCCCAGAGCATTACTTTGCCCAGGGGCCCATGGTACTATTAAGACGGCCCTGATGGTGAGCACTCTTGAAGTTGATCCTGCCTGCCTGTACTAGTTATGGGCAGACAGCTTACTGAGTGTGTCTGCAGGATCCAGGCATTGCACCCAAGATCTGCTGATCGCGGGCGCAATGCCTTACAGGCTGCAGTGTGAAAAAGTAATGAATGCATAGGTAAAAAAAAAAACTCAACATAGTCGTAACCAGCTGCAAACACCTTATAGGTGCTGGTGGCACAACGCAAGAGGAGTCCTTTAATTATTTGTGCCCACCCTGATGGCAAACAAAGGGGGTCATATCATGATAACCTAATAAGACATTGAATGTGCATCTAACCCCCTTGGTGCTGGGGAGCCGTTCTTCGTGACTATGGCAATGTAGATAGCAGAAGGCGCGGCGCTACGGGCAAATCTTTTTAGGAGGACACTGATGCTCTCCTTACGCTTCAGAAGCAGATTATACACACTCTTTTTTTTGTTGTCTTAGTAATTATCCGGCATTAAAACATGGAAGCTGCATTAATTACGCAGCATCATGACCGTGAAATTCATTAAAATCGTGCATTTCAACCTTGCTATAAGCAAGATGCTCATTTTGGAGACAGAGCGCTCCTGGACAAGCAAGAGGTCTAGGAAGAAAGTTATTTTTTTTAATCTTGGCATGACGGCAGTTTAGCTGAGCGAATGTGTTTGGAGATATTGGACATTAATTTTAAGTGGCGGGTTGTGGTTAACCCTTTGCTGCTTCAGCACCCAAAACTAACTGTACAGCACAGGACACCGGAGTACATTCGTAGACCATGGGTTATATACGCTACCTTCAAGTAAACAGGCACTGATAATTGCTTGGAACGGCCAACACCCCTTAAGCGTACCCTTATATCCCTGCACAGTCAGTGGAGCTCCAATGTTTTGCTAGTATCCTTAGGTGATGGACCTCTTCTCCCAGTGGTGTCGCTATGGGGGGCGGACTGTACCCGGGTGACACCATCAAGTAGGAGGGGTCAGTTTGGGGTTTCGGCCTGAAACTAGCCTGCCCAGCGGGGCACTGTGGCAGGCTAAACAGGAGAGGGGGGGCACCAACCCTAGTGACGCCACTGACTTCTCTTTAAAAGTGCAGTCACTGTAGATCCGAGGGGGACATGCAAGGAAAATAAAAAAACAGCATTTTAGCTTGCACATGATTGGATGATAAAATCAGCAGAGCTTCCCCTCTTTTCAGATCTACCCCTCAGATTTACAGCGACTGCACTCCCAAGTACCCTTTCAGAGCACTTGTGGATTTGCCTTTCGTAAATAACCCCTTAACCACTTATCACCTTATGGCTGACTAGCAGCTTCTGGATCAGTTACCCTCTTGGGAACCATAACACGGCTCGTAACACCAGGGCAAACCTGTAATGCTTGCTTCAAACACTGGATCCTGCGTTTGGTGCTCACCTTGGTATGTGGCACAAGTGCGTTAGCTGTAGGATGCTATACAGGTCCAGTGCTGTGGTACATGCCATGGGGGTATGTCCACCATGATGGGCAAAGAATGGATCTAAACAAGGCCAGTGATATCGACACCATAAGCCAAGGTTTCCCTGTACCCTTATACATACCAGTTCCTGGCTACACCTATTCCTGCCTATGTACCAAAACACATTAGCTTGTATTCTAAGTCGCTGTCATGCCGTAAATAACGTTTTCTAGAGTTGCCAGCTCTCTATTAATTTAGTAGATACTACACTGCAACCTTTTATCCTTCAGGAAATGTTAGCATGTAGTAAGCCTTTTATGAGCTACTACACAAGATTCTGGCAGCGCCTCTGCTGTGATAATAATGGTCTCGGGCTTGAAACCTTCACCCAAAAGGCCAGTGTGCATCTACTTAAAACAAAGCTACCAGAAATACATTGTAGGATGTTAAATGGTTATCCCTCATTAAAAGTAAACCCTTGTATTAGATGCCAGCCCCAGTCTTCCTTGAAGACCAAGAATTTTCCAAAATAAGGCTTGCTTGAAAGCCTTATTTTGGAAAATTCTTGGTCACCAATACCATGGTCTTCTGGGAACATCAAAATCCTGAGTCTACTCTAAAGGTCAGGTGTTCCCAACTCCGCTGCTTAAGAAAACCAATAGATGAGCAGAGTTGGGAACACCTGACCTTTAGAGTAGACTCAGGATTTTGATGTTCTCAGAAGACCATGGTATTAGTGACCAAGAATTTAAGTCAAGCAAGCCTTATTTTGGAAAATTCTTGGTCTTCAAGGAAGACTGGGGCTGGCATCGAATACAAGGGTTCACTTTTAATGAGGGATAACCATTTAACATCCTACAATGTATTCCTGGTAGCTTTGTTTTAAGTAGATGCACACTGGCCTTTTGGGTTAATGCCAGGATACTTAACACGGCTGCGTCCCTTACTTATATTTCCAGTCTTGATTTTCCAGTTCAAACATGTAAAACAAAAGTAGTAGAGTGTTGTAACGTGTTAACCATTGATGAATAAAGAACATTTGGATTTTAGCGAGGGCAACTTACAGAAATGACTTGGGCGTCACCAGGACAGAAAGTGAGGGCAAATCTCCCCAATAGGGACACAACAATAAAACATTTTGGGGTAAAGTCAGATTTCACAGACAATGAGATATCTACCATGTCAAAGACTACTCTGGGCCAGGGCTGGACTGGGACAAAAATGTGGCCCTGGACTTCATCCAGACTGGCCCACTTTGACAGGTCTTTCCCATGGCGGCCAGACAACTAACCCCCCCCCCCCGGCCACCCAAGCCCCCGCTCCCCCTTCACTAGCCGTTCTACATTATTAGAGTAAAACGGCTGGTACTGGTACTTTTATAGGCAGTACCAGTGGGGAAGCTAGACATTATTTCACCAGGGGAAAATAATCAGTTTGGTGCCCCCCTTATGGGACAAGATTAGGCAGAAGTGAGAAACTCCCAGGCCATAGCTGTTGAGTCAGCTGTCTGTCCCCTCCCCCATGCTCCTCTGTCGTCCTCCCTGCTCCTCTGGTCCTCCCCCTGCTTCTCTATTCCCCCCAGTTGAGCGCTGTGGGAAGGGAGAGACAGAGGAGCGGAGGGGGGCGGCGGTCTGATGTCACTGAAGCCGGTCCACTGAGCTATCGGCCCACTGGGA
The DNA here is from genome assembly GCF_905171775.1 of Rana temporaria. Taxonomy (NCBI): domain Eukaryota; kingdom Metazoa; phylum Chordata; class Amphibia; order Anura; family Ranidae; genus Rana; species Rana temporaria. Next base: position 149,612,478 of record NC_053498.1, read on the forward strand.
AACTCACTGTAGTCCCAATGGCCAGTCCATCCCTGCTCTGGGCACCGGCGTCATGGACACTCAGAGGTTTCAAATTCCTCCAATAAAGCCAAAGCTGCACCTAGAAGCAATGATATGCTCTATTATAACTTTACGATAGATGAAGCAGATTTAAACAGTAACCATAAAGATTGTGCAGCTTAATAAAAGATGCCTTTCCCAAAGCCCTACCTACCCCCTTTCCCCATACAATTATTTGAGATGATGTGCAACATAAAAGTCCTTTTTATTTTATTTTAGTGCTGTACATCACAATTGTGCATTTTGGATCTTTTCCCAGAAAAGATGATAAGAAATAAACATACTGCTAGGAAAAAAAAAAGCAGACTCCCCCCCTACCCCATATGGATTGGTGCTACAAACAATACAAGGCTAAAGAGGTCTTCTACTATTGTATTAATCACGGAGTACACCAATCTGTGACATCAAAGCAGAATTTCCTTTTACACATGGACCACGTGGTGGGCAAAGCTTGATCTAATGTTACATTTTTTTTAATGTGATAGCTGTGTCTCCGTACAAAGCTGAGTGTACAAGTCCCCTTTCAGGGCCTGTATGTGCATTCAGTCCTTGGTTATGGGCTACATAACCAAAACCTGTGATTCACGCAAACACATGGCCATTAAGCAGCCGTGTACAATGTTTCCTAGCAATCAGTGTCACCACTAAGGCACACTGGTCTTACCGACATCAACTGGTGCCAAGAAGTTCAAAATGGCTGCCTTTGTTGTCAACGAGAGGTTCTTACTTGAAATTTCTTCGACTCCCCCCTAGTGCTTCTTAAATAAGGCCGTGCATAGAGCAATGATGACATGCAAACAAGCAGTAACCCATAGCAATCAATCCAATATCATCTGTAAGTTTGGTTACATGGGCTTTATTAATTGCCAGGGTTTACCGTTCTGTGATTTTTTTGCCCCATTAAATACGCCTGTACATAGTTTTCAGTCTGGTGCAAGCGTCTCTTAGTAGGCCAAAAACGAACTCTGTGTTCAAACTTCAAGTCTGTGACAAAGATATGACTAAAAAGATACGCAAAGTTTTACATAAACAAAAGAAGATCCCCCAAAAAAATGTATTTGTTCCAAACGCAAAATACTGACTGGTCCTAAAAACCGTCAAATAGGCCGCATAAGCAGAAAAATCACGACAAATCGCTCATCCCTGATTAAGAGATAGTAAAATATAAAAAAATAAAATAAAAACATAGCAACCCAGAAATTAAAAATGTACATATTTCTAAGACTTATTGAAGACACTTGCAAAAAAGAAAAATTGAGGAAAAATTAAAATCAAGCTGTTAAACAAGACTTGTTTCCCTCAATGAGGTATACGATTTAAAGCAGAGTTTAAAGACTTTTCAATATGTAAAATTCCAGTTCTTCTTCTACGAGATTAAGAGAACGAGTAAGAGCTACGTACGTAATACGCAACATGGAAAACCAGAGCGTTTCACCAAAAGCAACAGCCCCGATTTTTGTTATAAACAGTCAATGCAAATAAATACTCAAGTTAAGCTCAAGTTCATCAAGATGAACAAATTGAAGTGCCGAGGTCACTTGCATAGCGTAGCGGCACCCCCTTTTTGTGCATTCATTCTGGATCCCATCCAGTAGCAAGATGGGGGCAAGAAACCAAAAAAAAGCTTCAACCCTTAAAGCTTGTAGTAATGTAAAAAGTCTGCTTATTATATCCAGGCACCCAACCTTGGTAGAAAGTGCTGCCGAATAATACTTGTATATAAAAGAGATTATATACTCTGACATATACCATGTATACATGCAGATTTCAGTTTTGGGGGAGCTTGTTCTCCTGGTGCCTGCTTGCCTCGGTGCTGGCAGCACTGGAGTCCACGGGTTTTGGTGGGCACGTTTGCCCTCTGTGTGGGTGTGTGGACTGTGGTGGTCTCTTGGTTGGGTCTTCAGGGTTTCTCCTATAGATGTTGGGGTCTGGGCACCCATGGCCTTCACAATTGTGGATCTCTCTGTTTAATGACAAGTTCACTTATGGAATATTGATTTTAATTTTATTTGATGTGCTAGTGATATCAACAATAAGGCGAGGATGACCTCACACTCCTGGGATATCCTGGAAACGATAAGATGCAAAACCTTGTGAGAAGACAATCCTGCACTGAACTTGAGGGTCTCCTCAAGAGATCTTGGATACTCATCATGCTGGAAGGATCCCAATATTGGATTTCCGCAATGCAGAAGACAAGGGTTACATAAGTATATAGTCCAGCCTTCCTGAACCTTTTCAACACGGAGGGACCCTTGCAATACCTTTCTGGTCTCAGCAAACCCCTGCTAAAAAAATACTATTAGCTGGATTCAAAAAGACGTGCCTAACGTTAGGTAGGCGTAGCGTATCTCATATACGCTACGCCGCCGTAAGTTAGAGAGGCAAGTGCTGTATTCACAAAGCACTTGCGTCCTAAGTTACGGCGGCGTAAGCGCACCTAATTCAAATTGTGATGAGGTGGGCGTGTTTTATGCTAATGAATCATGACCCGACATGATTGACGTTTTGAACGCGCATGCTACAAATTACGCCGCAAAGACTCATTGGTTTCAACGTGAACGTAACCTACGCCCAGCCCTATTCTGAATTGACTTACGCAAACAACGTGAAATTCGACGGCGGGTCCGACGTCCATACTTAACATTGGCTGCGCCATCTTTTTGGTGGAATATCTGTAGGCCTGAAAACGCCTTACGTAAACGGCGTATCTTTACTGCGACGGGCAAGCGTACGTTCGTGAATAGGCGTATCTCGCTGATTTACGCATTCTAGGCGTAAATCAGCGTTCACGTCCCTTTCGGCCGGCGTAAATAGACAGCTAAGATACGACGGCGCCGACGGTCCTATCTTAGCTAGATTTAAGTGTATCTCAATTTGAGAATACACTTAAATATAGGACGGCGCAGATTCAGAGTTACGACGGCGTATCTACTGATACGCCGGCGTAACTCGATCTGAATCTGGCTATATATCTACAACTCATGATACATTAGTGTAATGGTCAGGGGAAGAATGCTCCTTATGCCCCGTACACACGATTGGAAATTTCCGACCACAAATGTCCAATGTGAGCTTTTGGTTGGAAATTCCGACCGTGTGTAGGCTCCATCGGACATTTGCTGTCGGAATTTCCAACCACAAAAATTTGAGAGCTGGTTCTCAAATTTTCTGACAAGAAAAGTTATTTCGGAAATTCCGATCGTCCGTATGCAATTTCGACACGCATGCTCAGAATCGAGCAGAAGAGCCAAACTGCCTATTAAACTTCATTGATCTCGGCTCGTCGTACGTCTTGTACATCACCGCGTTCTTGACGTTCAGAATTTCCGTCAAGATTTGTGTGACTGTGTGTATGCAACACAAGTTTGAGCCAACATTCCGTCAGAAAAAAATTCCACGGTTTTGTTGTCAGAATTTCCGATCATGTGCATTACACTTGAGGGCATCTAAAAAAGATCAATGGTGTCAGTGGGAACTTATCTGAGAGGCAGAAACTGCTCATTGCTAAATGGAACCCCCGAGCAACCTCTGGAGGAACCCAAGTTTTCCATGGAACCCTGGTTGAGAAACCCTGACAAAGTCTAACTTTTTTCCTTTACCGGTACATCCTTCAAGTACTATCATCGTGCTTTAGATAGAGGGCGGGAGTTTGGATCTAATAAGCAGACTTTACTTTGATCTTTTCAAATAGCGCTCAGATTATGGAGGTCCCACTTACAACAAATAGTCTATAAAATTCAAGGTTTTATTATACAAACATGAGAGAGAGAGCATTGCATACATTCAAAGTTGAACGTACATTTTGTAAACAGACGTATTTTATCTATGAAAATTGCTTTATACCCTCTTTGACATGTATGTGGCATCTTATCCTTTGTTTTTGGATTCCTCAAAGACCCATTTCCAAAATATTCCTGAAGAAGCAGCAAATTATAGCTACGAAATATATCAAGTTGTCCCCATTCCACAGAAGACCAGGTATTATGATACGTGTCACCATCATACACAGACTTAGCTGGTCGGTGGTATTTTATCCACATTGTTATAAACACTTTTTTTAAATCATGAAATTTTACTTGATTTTTAAGCTGAACTCCAGGCACTTTATACAATGTGCTAAATTAATATGAGGTGCATGCCACCTCATGAACATTTCTCTTTAATTCATCATTTTTTATTTTATTGCGTGCCGGCAGCATAGTTATCGCTATCCTTCCAGCGCTCTGATGTTGGACCTTGTGGTCTCAGCTACTGCAGCTGTAGTGTAAAGTTGAATGCATACACGGTGCCCGCCCCTCCCCTCCACCTGCCCAATTACAGAGCACTTTGCATTATGTGAACTCATTCACATAATACAAAGGCTTCTGTGAATGGACAGCAAAGGGGAGGGGGTGGGCACAGCGGCTGTTGTATGATAGAGCAGCGTCTCTCCTGTCAGAGCTCTGGGAGTGTAGCGACAGCTGAGCTCCATAAAACTGTCAGATGTTAATTAAAGAGATGAATCCACAAGGTGGCATACACCTCCTTGTTGAACGTAACTCATAGCAGTCCACCTAGTGGACTTTATCTCTTTCATCTCCATTTTTATTTTATTTTTTTACGGAGCACCAGCAGCATATTTATAGCTATCCTTCCAGCACTCTGACGTTGGACCATCTGGTCTCAGATACTGCAGCTGTAGAGTTAAATGCATCCACTGTTCCCGCCCCTCCCCTCCTCCTGCCCAATTACAAAGCAAAATCATTCACAAAATACAAAGGCTTCTATGAATGGACAGCAAAGGGGAGGGGGTGGGCACAGCGGCTGCGGTATGATAGAGCAGCGTCTCTCCTGTCAGAGCTCTGGGAGTGTAGCAATAGCTGAGCTCCATAAAACTGTCAGATGTTAATTAAAGAGATGAATCCACAAGGTGGCATGCACCTCCTTGTTGAACGTAACTCATAGCAGTCCACCTAGTGGACTTTATCTCTTTCATCTCCATTTTTTTTTTCTTTTACTGAGCACCAGCAGCATATTTATAGCTATCCTTCCAGCACTCTGACGTTGGACCATCTGGTCTCAGATACTGCAGCTGTAGAGTTAAATGCATCCACTGTTCCCGCCCCTCCCCTCCTCCTGCCCAATTACAGAGCAAAATCATTCACAAAATACAAAGGCTTCTGTGAATGGACAGCAAAGGGGAGGGCTGCTGTATGATAGAGAAGCGTCTCTCCTGTCAGAGTGTAGTGATAGCTGAGCTCCATAAAACTGTCAGGTGTTAATTAAAGAGATGAATCCACAAGGTGGCATGCACCTCCTTGTTGAACTTAACTCATAGCAGTCCACCTAGTGGACTTTATCTCTTTCATCTACAATTTTATTTTTTTCCTGAGCACCAGCAGCATATTTATCGCTATCCTTCCAGTGCTCTGACGTTGACCCATCTGGTCTCAGCTACAACAACTGTAGAGTTGAATGCATCCAGTGTTCCCGTCCCTGCCTTCCTCCTGCCCAATTACAGAGCACTTTGTATTATGCAAAATCATTCACAAAATACAAAGGTTTCTGTGAATAGACAGCAAAGGGGAGGGGCAGGCACAGTGGTTGCTGTATGAGAGAGCAGCGTGTCTCCTGTCAAAGTTCTGGGAGTGTAGAGATAGCTGTGCTCCTGGAACTTCCGTAAAACTGCCAGATGTAAATTAAAGAGATGAATCCACAAGGTGGCATGCACCTTGTTGAACTTAACTCATAATTATCTCTTTCATTTACAATTTCTATTTTTACTGACCACCATAGTTATCACTAACCTTCCAGCTCTCTGACGCTGGACCAGGGGCGGACTGACAACTCATGGGGCCCCCGGGCAATAGAAGATTATGGGGCCCCCTGGCTTACAGATGGCCACCATGCCAGGAGGCAGTGCAGAGGCGGGGCAGCTAAAATCTTGAGATTTTCACATCAAAAGCATGCCAGTTTTGGACATATCAGGGACAGATGTAAAAAAAAAAACACAGATTTTTACATAATGTCCCTGGTTTTACTGAGCCTGGCAACCCTGATGGGGCCTACTAGTGGCATGGGGCCCTCGGGCAGTGCCCGAGTGACTCAATGGTCAGTCCGCCCCTGCGTTGGACCATCTGGTCTCAGGTACTACAGCTGTAGATCTGAATGCATCCACAGTTCCCGCCCCTCCTCCTGCCCAATTACAGAACACTTTGTATTATGGAAAATCATTCACAAATACAAAGGCTTCTTTGAATGGACAGCAAAGGGGAGGGGCAGGCACAGGGGCTGCTGTATGAGAAAGCAGTGTCTCTCCTGTTAGAGCTCTGGAAGTGTAGTGATAGCTGTGCTCCCGGAGCTCCGTAAAATGGTCAGATGTAAATTAGAGATGAATCCACAAGGTGGCATGCACCCTGTTGAACTTAACTCATATGTATCTCTTTCATTTACAATTTTTATTTTTACTGACCACCATAGTTATCGCTAACCTTCCAGCTGTCTGACGTTGGACCATCTGGTCTCAGGTACTACAGCTGTAGATCTGAATGCATCCACAGTTCCCGCCCCTCCTCCTGCCCAATTACAGAACACTTTGTATTATGCAAAATCATTCACAAATACAAAGGCTTCTGTGAATGGACAGCAAAGGGGAGGGGCAGGCACAGGGGCTGCTGTATGAGAGAGCAGCGTCTCTCCTGTCAGAGCTCTAGAAGTGTAGTGATAGCTGTGCTCCCGGAGCTCCGTAAAACTGTCAGATGTAAATTAAAGAGATGAGTCCACGAGGTGGCATGCACCTCGTTCAAGTGAACTCATAGCATGCCAGCATATTTTACAAATTGTCTGAATTCCTGGAGTTCAGCTTTAAATTTCTGTAAAAATAAAAACTTTAGTTGTATATACAATTTGTAAGTGATGCCTCAAAAGTCGGCGCTCTATCTGAAAAGATTTCTTTGTATTTGCAGATGTGGCACCACCCCATATATTACAGAGTAATAAGTAGGGGTGTCTGTGATGTCACCTTTCCTCTTACGTGATTGGCTACTTTATCATGCATCATCAGATCACAAGACGGCTGCCGCCACGGTATGGAGCGCCCGTACTCGTAAAGTGGCGGTAAAAAAAAAGGTATCCGGCTTTCCGCAGACAGCGCCCGCCCTATGCGACTACTTGTTGTGCAGCTAAACAAATTAGCAGAGATTTGGATACATTAAGCGCATGTTTTTTTTTTTCTCACATTAATAATACTTATTGAACAGTTTTCTGGCGTTATCTGGAAATGTGATTTTTGTTAGTTTTTTTTGATACGACCACACTCCACTTGGATTGAGTAAAGCTTAAAGCAGGCAAGTAGAAGAACCGGAGCAGAACTCGGACAGTCCAGAAATGCGGGCTTCCTGCATTAGGATCGGTAGTCCTTTTTGCTATATGGCTTGTTGCCCAAAATACTATCAACCTCGTGTATAATAGAAGACGATAGTTTCGGAAGGACCTGCGGCATCAAAAGAAAAGAAAAGCCGAGTCAATGCAATTTATAGCATACAGAACACAATAATATAATAAACCAAATTCATAAAGTGGATCTTCACCCTCAAATACATTATCCCTCCTCTCCGCCCCTCCCCCAGTCCTCATGAGTGCTTGCTTTTTCTTTACTAAATTGTCTGGCCCGCCCCCTTGCACATTATTCGCCTATGAAAATTACCTCCCCTGTCCTCCCGCTGCCTCCTGGTATATGCCACAGGGCCGCCATCAGGGGGTACAGGCAAGTACACCTGTAAGGGGCCCGGCGGTCCCCAGATGGCAACCCCCTTTTTTTTGTAAGGGGTCCAGAGGTCCCCAGGGGCCTGAAAGCCCCCGGGGTCCCGGATGGCAACCCCCTTTTTTTTGTAAGGGGTTCAGAGGTCCCCGGGGGCCTGAAAGCCCCCGGGGTCCCGGATGGCAACCCCTTTTTTTTGTAAGGGGTCCAGAGGTCCCCAGGGGCCTGAAAGCCCCCGGATGGCAACCCCCTTTTTTTTGTAAGGGGTCCAGAGGTCCCCAGGGGCCTGAAAGCCCCCGGGGACCCGGATGGCAACCCCCTTTTTTTTGTAAGGGGTCCAGAGGTCCCCAGGGGCCTGAAAGCCCCCGGGGTCCCAGATGGCAACCCCCTTTTTTTTGTAAGGGGTCCAGAGGTCCCCAGGGGCCTGAAAGCCCCCGGGGTCCCGGATGGCAACCCCTTTTTTTTGTAAGGGGTCCAGAGGTCCCCAGGGGCCTGAAAGCCCCCGGGCTCCCGGATGGCAACCCCCTCTTTTTTGTAAGAGGTCCAGAGGTATATATATATTTTTTTTTTTTTAAGGGCCCAGAGGTCCACAGGGCCCCGGATGGAAACCCCACTTATATATATATATATATATATATATTTTATTTTTTTTATTTTTTATTAAAGGGCCCAGAATTCCCCAGGCCCCCGGATGGCTACCCCCCCCATATATATTTATATATATATTTGACTTTGTTTCTGTCTTTTTTCCAAATTTTCTCAAATACCGGCGGCAGCCCCCTGCTTCTCAATTTCAGGCGGCAGCACTCCCCTCCCCCCCTGGTTCTCTGCTCCAGGTGGCCCATGCCTGAAGCTGTGTAAGGGGCCCCATAATTCCTGATGGCGGCCCTTTATGAACATCCCAGTTGGCAAAGCCTTTCGCTCAGTAAAGAAGGAGGGGGTGGGCCTAGCGGCACGTCATCAGGAGGCGCAACGGCTGAACCTGGAACAGCTGGCAGCCTCTCGATGATGTCATGCCCCAAAAAATAGTATGCCAGGCCCGAGCAGCGTCAGAAGAGAAGAGAGTCTCAGCTGGACAACACTTGAGTATCCAAAATGTGAGGCACTCACTACCACGTAAGGGTAAGTTGTTTTAAATTTATTTTTAATCGGCTGCTTTCTTTACAGGTATATTTATAAGAAGTTCCTTTTTTTTGCAGAGCATTTAAATTCTACGGTGTATAGTTAAAACTTAGTGCTGGCTTCCTAAAACTTTCTGCGTTACAGGTCCTCCTAAAAACTAATGTAGCACCCTCCTAGTTAGGTGCTAGGTTGTCAGGTGAATGTAGTTATTTTTTTAAGCTTCTTTTGGAATCAGCGGAGCAGCTGCTGATAACTTTGGTCTGATCAGGGCCTCACAGGTTGCAGACTCGGTTGCTTATCCCTGCTTTCTGGAAGGTTCCAGAACATAGGAGTGGAGCAGGCCAAATGAGTATTTAAATATGGTGCAGCGCTTGTGGATAATAATCCCAAACAGGCAGAGTCCAAAATACTTCACAGGTTAGTTGCCAGAAGGTGACAAAAAAGTGAGGAAACCACCACCGGCACCCCGATCACCCAGCCGCTTACTAGTGGACCCCCATTGCAAAGGCCACTTAGACGTTAGAATTACACAAGGAACCCTTCACTCTCCACAGATCCAAAACCAGGGATAGCAGGCAGATATGTGGTTGCAACAATTCCGATAGTAACCTCTTCCGCCGTCACTGCTCTCTGTGGTATGTGAATGCTTTTGTTTTCCTGCACAGTGCAGTAGAACGTAGAGAGAGCTCCCCCTACTGTAGCACAGAGCCAAGGCGGTGTTTCAGGGCTCCTATAGGTTCCATGTTATAATTTCTGAGCAGCGGCGGCAAGCAGGGATGGAAGCTTCCTCCCAAATCACTGCAGCAGCTGAAGGTTGGGACCTGGGACCTGACCAGTGATCGAGGGCAGCAGTTCAGAGTGCGCAGTGTTAGCACAGAGAAGTTTCTCTGTGCTAGCGCTGCACACTCAGGGCTGCTGCCCTCGATCATTGGTCAGGTCCCAGGTCCCAACCTTCAGCTGCTGCAGTGATACCACAGGGAGCAGTGACGGCAGAAGAGGTTACTATTGAAAGTGTTGCACCCACATATCTGCCTGCTATTCCTGGTTTTGGATCGGTGTATAGTGAAGGGTGCCTTGTGTAATACAAACGTCTAAGTGGCCTTTGTAATGGGGGTCCACTAGTGAGGGTAAGCGGCTGTGTGATCGGGGTGCCGGTGGTGGTTTCCTCACTTTTTTTTGTCACCTTCTGTCAACTAACCTGTGAAGTGTATTGGACTCCGTCTGTTTGGAATTATTATCCTGGACTTTATTTGCACAAGCGCTGAACCATATATATTGGTTCAGTCAAATCCCTAGGGAGGTGTACCCAGTAGGTGGTCGCAGAGCACATAAATAGTCTGGGACCAGAGGCAGCTGGGTTCCCAGCCTATAGGGCTGTTGCCCTTCCAGGCAGCCCAGCTGACATTTGTCAAGAGGCTTCAAGCTCTGCTAAAGCTGGGGGGGGTACTTTCTAAGAACCTATTGAGGTGAAGAGGGATAATGTTACCTAGTAGTTTGGGGAGTCCACTGGGTAAATGTCTGGCTGACACTGGAGGGAGGCATCCAAGGACTTGTGAGTACAGACCTGAGTGCAGGACCTAGGTGACTATTGCTGTTGTTAACACCAACCCCGTCCCCCAGTGCACTATTAGGAAGGTTTGCTTGGCCTGGAACCATGCTTATGGTATCCAACTGCTGTCCATTGCCCGAGCTTGAAGGGACTGCTCTAAGAAGTCGCTGCAGCGTGAAGCCTGCCCTCCTATTATTGTTCAGCATTCTGAAGTATCCCACAGCTCCCTATCCATGTTTTTTAGTCATAAATACAAAAAGGGTAACCTCTAGACTTTTTTCATTGAGGCAGAAAAGTGACTGTTGCTGTGTGCCTGGCTGCCACTGCGCTAGTGAAAGGGGAACCTTCAAAAACTCAGCGGGCCTTTTGGGGTTGTGAGCTACACTTGTACCATGCAAAGAGTGCAGATTCTCTAGAACAGTGGTTCTCAACCTGGGGTCGGGACCCCCTCAGGGGTCGAATGATGATTTTCCAGGGGTCACCGAATCCTGGGCTGTTCCTGAAGCCCGCACTGCTCTCCCAGCATTTTTGTGGCCGCCCCTGGAGCCTGTGGCCACCCACTCAGCCTTTTTGCAGCCACCCGTTCAGTTCCCAGCATGACTCGGGGGCAGAGACTAGAGGTCAGCTGACTGGTGAGGAATGTGAAGTGGGAGGAGCTGGAGGAGACCCTATCTACTGATCCCGGCATAGGTGTCACTGCTAATACAAAGTCGGAGGGGTTTCATTATTGTACGAGTGGAAGGGACTCAGGGACCGCTAAATGTCCGTGGGTTAGGGACGCAAATTACTTTTTTTTTTTTTTTTTCCAAAATATTTTATTGAATATTATAGCAATACAGAAATGTAATACAAGTACATTGCAATAAATTTTCGATGAAGAAAAAGCAAAATCAAGATTATGTGAATTACAACATAGACCATGTTATATTATGAACAGCCAAATCGTAAACAATCTAAACATAGACAAAAAGTTGAGGCTAAATTCATTGAGCATCCATACAGCTCTTTAGAGAGAACATTCAAGTGTGTATAAAAAAAAAAAAAAAAAAAAAAAAAAAAAAAAAAAAAAAAAAAAAAGGGGGGGGGGTAAAGCAGGGGTCAGAGAGGAAAAGGAGGTGCAGGGCCTGGGATAGAATAGTGAAGAGTAGATGGGTGACTAAGTAGGTGCAGTGCCTGGCCTCAATGAATCTTTGTAATGTAGCCAACTGTCCCAAGTGATTCTATATTTCTCATGTGTGTCCTTAGCTTGGTGTATCAGCCGTTCCATCTCCTCTATTTTGTTGACCCGTGAGCGCCATTCTTCTATCGTTGGGGGGATTTTAGATTTCCAGTGCAAGGGAATGCATTGGGTTGCTGCATTCACAAGATGGAGCGTTAATGAATTCCGGTACTGTGATTTTGGTATAGGAGTGTGATGCAATAGGAATTGCGCTGGGGAGAAGGCGATCTGCATGGTAGTAATCTGTACTATACTATCATATATCTCCTTCCAAAATTGAGCCAACGAAGGACACTCCCACCAGATGTGTAATAAAGAGCCTTTCTTCCCGTCACATCTCCAGCAATCTGGAGAAACCGCTGGATAAATTTTGTGGAGTTTTTCGGGTGTCCGGTACCATCTGGTGCAAAGTTTGTATCTGTTCTCCTGTGCTGAGACGTTTATGGAGCCCTTGTGAGTGTAATCCCAGATGCGGTCCCAATCACCGTCAGAAAGGGAAAGAGATAGATCAGTATCCCATGCCGTGCGTATGTTAGAGCTAAGGGCCGCATCTGGGACCAGCAGGGAGTACATTTTGGAAATCAAGTGTCTTTGGGGTTCTTTGGTCACACAAATCTTTTCCAGAGGGGAAAGATCTCTACACCAACGTGTTCGCATATGGGTAGACCCAAAAAAATGTTTAAGTTGTAGGTATCTAAAGATCGTCAGATCAATGTGTGGGAGCACTGCGTTCAGATCTGTGTACGTAAGCAAATTACCATTCCGAAAGAATTGATGGGCTCGGAGCGTTTTAAGGTCGGGATCCGTCGTAGCGTGTTTAAAAATGATACCGGGTTTAAAGTCTGGACTTTGGGACAGAGGCGTCAAAGGTCCAGGGGAGGGGACCAGTTTGAGGGGTTTGCATGCGGATTTAAATATTTTAAGTGTGGGGCCAATTAGAGGATGTTCTAGGCAAGCCTTAGGAATCGAGTGGTGTTCCAGCCATGGTAAGTGGGATAAGGGATAGCTAAGGAATGCATTTTCTATTCTAATCCAATCCTTATTCTGACCATGGAGATGCCAATCGACAAGCCTCGTGAGGTGACAGGCTTTATGGTAAAGGGTGATGTCTGGTATACCCAAACCTCCCTTACATTTTGGTTGGACTAGTTTGTTCCAATTTAATCTAGGTGTTTGGCCCGCCCAAAGGAATAACCTGCAATGTTTCTTAAATGTTACGAAAAAGGATTGTGGCAAGGAAATCGGCACTGCTTGGAAGAGGTATAAAATCCGTGGGAGGATACTCATTTTGAGGATCGCTGCCCTACCGAACCATGAAAATCTGCCCTTGTTCCAATCAGCCAGGTCTGCTTTAATAGCCTGAATGGCTGGAAGGAAATTTAGGGTGTATAAGTTTTTCAGATCTTTCGGGATTTTAATACCCAAATATGTAATATGTTCAGATTCCCATTTAAAGGGAAAATTTAGTTTACATAGTTCTACCACCTTGGAAGGGAGAGATACGTTCAGTGCTAGTGATTTCTCGAAATTAATTTGAAGGTTGGATAGATTATTAAATATTTTAAAATCTTTAAGAAGGTTGGGGATCGTGGTGATTGGGTCAGAAAGAAACATCAAAATGTCATCCGCATAAGCGGCAATCTTGCATTGTTCTCCCCGGACCTCGACACCTCTGATGGCAGAGTTTTCTTTTAATCTTCTGAGAAGGGGTTCCATAGAAAGAATAAAAATAAGGGGGGAGAGGGGACAACCCTGACGCATACCATTGGTTATGGGGAAGGCATTCGACAGGCGGCCATTGACCCTAACTCGAGCTGTGGGATCCGAGTACAACAATAAAATCATTCGTACAAGGCGAAGTGGCAAACCCATTTTATGTAAAACTGCCGACATGTAATCCCAGGCCACTCTATCGAATGCCTTCTCCGCATCCAGGGATAAGAAGAATCCAGCTTTTTTCGAGGAGGTTAACCAATGGTGCACATTGAGGGCTTTAGTAGAGTTGTCCCTGGCTTCTCTTCCCGGGACAAACCCCACTTGGTCAGTCGAAATAAGTCTGGTGATTAGTGGGAGTAAACGATTGGCTAATATTTTTGCGTATAGTTTGACGTCAACGTTTAATAATGAGATCGGGCGGTAATTGCGTACTAGAGTGGTGTCTTTGTTTGGTTTAGGGATTAAAGATATGTGGGCCTCTAAGATGTCTTTAGGATGATAAGGGGAGTCAGGAAGTTCGTTATATGTGGTAAGAAAATTTGGGATCAGTATGTCAGAGAAGGTCTTATAATAACTGACTGGCAGACCATCTGGCCCTGGGCTTTTCCCGGGTTTGAGTTGGTTCAAAGCTTGAATGATTTCCTCCCTGGTGATGGGGTCACCGAGGTTAGATATATCCTCATGGGAGGAGTAAGATGGGCAATGCTTGGGGACGCAAATTACTTGACAACCCACGCTATGAAAATAATTTTACTGTTAGGGATCCCCACCAGGGGTGTATTTAGGTTTTGTGCTGCCCTAGGCCTGGTGAAACTCGCGCACCCCCTACTTTATATAAGACGCACCCCTTCCTTTTTAAGACTCGTCCTGTCATTTTCATGGGATGAGGACAGAGGGATAAGGTGGGATGAGGACAGGGGGACAGGGTGGGATGAGCACAGGGGGACAGGGTGGGATGAGCACAGGGGGACAGGGTGGGAGGAGGACAGGGTGGGATGAGCACAAGGGGACAGGGTGGGATGAGCACAGGGGGGCAGGGTGGGATGAGCACAGGGGGACAGGGTGGGATGAGCACAGGGGGACAGGGTGGGATGAGCACAGGGGGACAGGGTGGGATGAGGACAGGGGGACAGGATGGGATGAGGACAGGGTGGGATGAGGACAGGGGGACAGGGTGGAATGAGCACAGGGGGACAGGGTGGAATGAGCACAGGGGGACAGGGTGGGATGAGCACAAGGGGACAGGGTGGGATGAGCACAGGGGGGCAGGGTGGGATGAGCACAGGGGGGCAGGGTGGGATGAGCACAGGGGGACAGGGTGGGATGAGCACAGGGGGACAGGGTGGGATGAGCACAGGGGGACAGGGTGGGATGAGCACAGGGGGACTGGGTGTGATGAGCACAGGGGGCTTTTTCGCCACCCCCCCGCAAAGTGCCGCCCTAGGCCTGGGCCTTGTCGGCCTAGGCCATAATACATCTCTGGTCCCCACAACTTGGGAAATTTTATCAAGGGGTCACGGTACTAGAAAGGTTGAGAACCACTGCTCTAGAAGTATTGACCACCCTAGTTTGGTAGTAGACGACCAACCTGTATTGCTCCAATATTCTCCAGGAGTTGGTCGGCATTAGAGGCTCCTAACAGCACCGAACTGACACCTTCATTTCTCAGACACCAGGCTGCAAACAGAACAAACCATTTTTAGTAATGTTTTTGACCACAACTCAAAGCCAACGTGATGCAAAAGAGTCCAACATGGATAAAGTTTCAATGGAACAGACCAGAACTGAGCCCGGGAATGATACAGCCATATTTACCCGGCAAAAATGTTCTATCTTCTGAGTGTTGGCTCAGAAATTCAAACATTGTTACAATTTATGGAACTATAATTTATTTTATCCTGTCCCTGGCATTAAAGATCTGCACAGTCCAAGCAAACACAAGCGTGTGGCTTGCCTGCAAGCAAGTTGTCTGGTCTGCTCCATTTACAGGTAACCACATAAAAGCAGGGGTAGGCAACCCCAGCCCTCCATCTGTTGTGAAACTACAAGTCCCATGAGGCATTGCAAGACCCTGACAAATCACAGGCATGACTCCTAGAGGCAGAGGCATGCTGGGATTTGTAGTTTCACCACAGCTGGAGTGCCGAGGTTGACTACCCCTGACATAGAGGAACGCTCCAGGCTCATCAAGAAGGTATTTGTACAACTAGACTCACCAATGGCTAGCTGTGGAAGCGTGCAGCCCAAACGTTCTGCGATGGCCTGAAGCTCTTTCAGCTTAGCCTGCTGCCGTCGTCCTTCTTCGCTCAATATCTTGTCCTTTAACCACTGATAACCCTGAAAAAATCATGCAAAGCTAGGAATTAGACAACGTTTACAGGAATTCCATAAAGTAACCTATTAATATATAAACACATGGCTTCTGGGAAACGTCAATGGTACATCAGTCTTATGAATCAATGCTTTTTCCATGAGCTCCCTGCAGCAGTGTCTTCTTCACTGTCATGTCTATGCACTAACTGTTCACAATCTAGAACAGCGGTGTCCAAACTGCGGCCCTTACCTTACATTGCGACCCATGGGGCATAATTCTCCCCCCCACTGACACCAAACAATAGGACACAATTCTCCCCAATGACGCCAATGATGAGGTTGAATTATTTCCAATGCCACCAACGATGGGGCACAATTCCTCCCAATGCCACTGCGCTCAATGCTTAAAGATCTCTGCAGCAGCTGATGGGAGAAGCAAGCCCGGCAGTGCTGCATGGGGGGGGGGGGGATGTGAGGGGCGGCCAGGGAAGCGCACATGAACCCGGGGCAGCAGGACAGCGATAGGGAGGCAGCATGTGGAGGAACCGATGCCCTCCATTTCCCTCCTGCAGCAACTCCTCATGTGTATGGACTGGTGCTTGTGGCAGGGGCATACATACAGGGGTTGGCATTGCGACCCAGCCCCATGCTCCAGAAGGCCTGTGCGGCCCCCCTGTACACCTAGATAGGAGGGCAGCAGCATGTAGAGAAACCAATCCCTCCATGTAGCTGCTAAATGCCCTCTTCTCCTCCTCTCCCTCCCGCAGACATTGAGGAGTTGCTGCAGGAGGGAAATGGAGGGCATCGGTTCCTCCACATGCTGCCTCCCTATCGCTGTCCTGCTGCCCCGGGCTCATGTGCGCTTCCCTGGCCGCCCCTCACATCCCCCAATCCCCCCCCCAACCACCATCCATGCAGCACTGCCGGGCTTGCTTCTCCCATGAGCTGCTGCAGAGATCTTTAAGCATTGAGCGCAGAGAAGGAGCCAATAAATGTGTCATTTACCGGCTCCTTAGTTAGTTAGTTAGTCAGGTTGAAAAAAGACACAAGTCCATCCAGTTCAACCACAAAACATATTCCTTGTCCTAATGAATAGAGTCAGTGATCTGTACCCTTTTTTTTTTTTTTTTTTAATACATAGCTGGGGCATAGTAAGCTGTGTTACTATGCTTCAGTTTATGAATGAATGGAAAGCCTCTGTACAGAGCTACTCCTGTTCAATTATTCTGTATAGCTGAGGCTACAGAGAAAGGAAATGATTAATCGGTCCTCAAAAGTGAGACATCGGGGGTCTGTTTAGACAGGGTGCTAAAAAAATATGTAAAACATAAAAATAGTAAAATAAAAGAACAAAAATAAAAAAAAAGCTACAGTGGTGGAAACAAACACCAGTGGTGGAACTGCCAGGGTCGCAAATGTTGCACTTGAGACTGGGTTCTGGTGTTCCGCCACTGTGGAGGGACCCAAACAAGGGCAGGAAGGTGGCCTGCTGCTGGACCGTAATAAAGGGCCCCACAATGGAAGTAAAGGGCCCTGGTCAGGGGCCATGGAGGGGGGGGGGGGGCTTTCATTGTTTCTAGCACTGGGGCCCTGAAGGTTCTAGTTACGCCTTCTAGCTTGTGGTAGACAGGCAGCCTTTATACTATTGGGGAAGAACCAGCTATTACCAGCAGCCCCTGTGGGGGTAGCACTGCATTACATTATTATAGTCTTTACAAAGTATTACAAACCTTGAGTGACGCTCTAGAATACGGTGGAATTCCACCGTCATATTTCCCGGAAACTATCCCACAAGCAAGCGGTGACCACGTCATAGCGCCCACACCTGGAAGAGTAAAACAAAGTAACTGTAAACTTTCAGGAAATGGGCGCAATATTTTAAAAATTAATTTAAAGGATGAATTCACAACTATATATATATAGCACCCCCCCCCCACTTGACTTTTTATAAACCGTATATAACCAAATATAAGCCGAGGCACCTAATTTTACCACAAAAAAATGGGAAAACTTAGTGACTCGAGTATAAGCCTAGGGCAATTATGGTGAACCTTGGCACCCCCAGATGTTTTGGAACTACATTTCCCATGATGCTCAACTACACTTCAGAGTGAATGAGCATCATGGGATTTGTAGTTCCAAAACATCTAGGGTGCCAAGGTTCGCCATCACTGGCCTAGGGTGTCCATCTGCATGCCTCACTGTAGCCATGTGCATGCCTCACTGTGCCCATGCCTCACTGTGCCCATGCCTATACTGACGTTTAACATGGGAGTCTATGGAAGGGGTGCCTGGCTTTGAGAAATTGGTGCTCCCCAGTCGTAGGTTCCCCAGACAAACTTTGCACACTTGTAGAGGAGAAATGGAGCTACATGTGTGACAAGATGTGGGTCCAAGGGACCTACGACCGGCTGGTACCGGGTCCCCCAAGTCACCAGAGAAATGACCCTTTAACATGGGAGTCTATGGAAGGGGTGCCCGGCCGTAGGTCCCACGGACAAGAAACTTTGCACACTAATAGAGGAAGAGTGGGGCTACATGTGGGGTCCAGGGGACCTACAGACGGCCGGTACCGGGTGCCCAAAGTCCGGGAGATCAGGCGCAAAAAGGTGACTCCAGTATAAGCCGAGGGGGGCATTTTCAGCACAAAAAAAAGTGCTGAAAAACTCGGCTTATACTCGAGTATATATATATATATATATATATATATATATATATATATATATATATATATATATATAAAGATACCTCTTGAAACAGATGCCAGTTGTACTTTGACACACATATTTCAATGTTGCCACTGAGGAAATTTTATATATATTTTTTTATTTTACAAAACTAAAGTGAGGTTAGAGAATCTTTACAATGGAAATGGTTCTTGGGGGAAGTTCAACACCAGTTTCCAAGGACAACTTGGATGGAAAAAAGCAATCAGTAAAGGAACAGGTTACAAGCATATGGTAAGTTGTAGCCAAGGCCTGGATCACACCTAACTTTGCAGTTTGCATATTCTGGGTGCATTTTACATTTGTCAACACATATTTTTGATCCATTGAAGTCAATGGAACCAAAAACCAGAAAAAAAAAAAAAATCCCTGGCCCTTTGCATAAAATGCACAGATGTGAACTACATCCATAGGAAACCATGTTATTATATGGACTGTAGTGACAAAAAAAATGCAAACTTGTATATAAAGAACAAGAGTATCTCTCTGCATGGCAACTAGAAATCTATCATTCTCCAAAGTAGAAGTCAGCGATGGTAGCCTGCATGCTTCAATGACAAGTTCCCTTTAAGACCCCTTTCACACTGGGGCGTTTTTCAGGTGCTTCAGCGTTTAAAAAAAAGCACCTGAAAGAAGCTGCATCTGCAATCCCAATGTGATAGCATGAGTGCTTTCACACTGAGGCGCTGCGCTGGCCGGGGCGTCAAAAAAAGTCCTGCAAGCAGCTTATTTACAGCGCTTTAGGGGTTAGGGTTGGGGTTAGCGTTGGGTTAGGGTCAGGGTTTCCCATTGAAGAATATGGCTAGGGGTCAAAGGTCAAAGGGCGTGGCTGACCCACCCCCACCAAAGTGTACCGCCTACCCCAACTAAGTCGGGGAATGAACAAGTCGGGGAAAGCGTCCTAAAGCCCCCTTCCCATTGAGGGAGTCTTTTTTTTTTAACGCCAAAGCGCCTGAAAAACGCCCCAGTGTGAAAGGGGTCTTAGCGGAGCTTTACCAGCGTTTTTCGGGCGCTGGCAGTGTGAAGGGGCTCTGAAAGCACTCGAGGCTTTCACATTAGGATTGCAGATGATTCTTCTTTCAGGCGCTTTACAGGCTTTTTTTTAACGCCAAAGCGCCTGAAAAACGCCCGGAAAACGCCTTAGTGTGAAAAAGGGGTCCTAATAACCTTTATATAGAGGGCGACATCTTACCAATCTTATGGAACAGCTCCGGAAGTTGGACCTCTACCTTCTCCCTTTGGAACATGTGATATTCGGCTTGTTCACAGATGGGGGGGATCAGATTGAACTGCCGCGCTACGGAGTATGCTTCCTACAAGGAAAGAGGAAAACCAAGAATGTCACATTGTTCTGTTTCTCTCCGACGTTTTCACAGCTTAACAAAGCCTCTCCATGTTATTCTATGGCCCCATACACACTGGCGTTTTTCCAGCTGTAAGTGGCATAGGCGTTTTAACCACTTGTCCACCGCGCCTATTCTGGCACTTCTCTCCTTCATGTAAAAATCACAATTCATTTGCTAGAAAATTAATCAGAACCCCCAAACATTATATATATATATATTTTTTTTTTTTAGCAGACACCCTAGGGAATTAAAATGGCGGTCATTGCAACTTTTTTTCTCGCACGGTATTTGCGCAATCATTTTTTCAAACGCCTTTTTTTGGGGGGAAGAAAAAACGGTTTCATGAATTAAAAAATAACAAAACCGTAAAGTTAGCCCAATTTTTTTGTATGATGTGAAAGATGATGTTACGCCGAATAAATAGATACCCAACATGTCACGCTTTAAAATTATCTAAAGATACATTGTGTGTTCTATATACAGTATACATACATTGTGTCCTATATACAGTATACATACATTGTGTGTTCTATATACAGTATACATACATTGTGTGTCCTATATACAGTATACATACATTGTGTGTTCTATATACAGTATACATACATTGTGTCCTATATACAGTATACATACATTGTGTGTTCTATATACAGTATACATACATTGTGTGTTCTATATACAGTATACATACATTGTGTGTTCTCTATATACAGTATACATACATTGTGTGTTCTCTATATACAGTATACATACATTGTGTCCTATATACAGTATACATACATTGTGTCCTATATACAGTATACATACATTGTGTGTTCTATATACAGTATACATACATTGTGTGTTCTATATACAGTATACATACATTGTGTGTTCTCTATATACAGTATACATACATTGTGTGTTCTCTATATACAGTATACATACATTGTGTGTTCTATATACAGTATACATACATTGTGTTCTCTACATACAGTATACATACATTGTGTTCTCTATATACAGTATACATACATTGTGTTCTCTATATACAGTATACATACATTGCGTGTTCTATATACAGTATACATACATTGTGTGTTCTATATACAGTATACATACATTGTGTTCTCTATATACAGTATACATACATTGTGTGTTCTATATACAGTATACATACATTGTGTGTTCTCTATATACAGTATACATACATTGTGTGTTCTATATACAGTATACATACATTGTGTTCTATATACAGTATACATACATTGTGTGTTCTATATACAGTATACATACATTGTGTGTTCTCTATATACAGTATACATACATTGTGTGTTCTGTATACAGTATACATACATTGTGTGTTCTATATATACAGTATACATACATTGTGTGTTCTATATATACAGTATACATACATTGTGTGTTCTATATACAGTATACATACATTGTGTGTTCTATATACAGTATACATACATTGTGTTTTCTCTATACAGTATACATACATTGTGTGTTCTATATACAGTATACATACATTGTGTGTTCTATATACAGTATACATACATTGTGTGTTCTCTATATACAGTATACATACATTGTGTGTTCTCTATATACAGTATACATACATTGTGTGTTCTCTATATACAGTATACATACATTGTGTGTTCTATATACAGTATACATACATTGTGTGTTCAGCCCGCTGTGTGGAAAAATGTTCACTCAACTCCAAAAATAATGAAGCCGCACATCTTCTGGAAGCATTTATCTGTAACCAGCTCTTGTCTCCTCAACTCAACATCAATTCTCTTTTTATGTTTCTATCTAATATTTATTTTTAGGCTTCTTTCTGCTATAATATCTTTTAGTCTTCGTTTTCTTGGGCTGCCTGTGGACAGGGAGATCGATCGTCTGGACGGGGAGATCGATCGTCTGGACGGGGAGATCCATCGTCTGGACGGGGAGATCCATCGTCTGGACGGGGAGATCCATCGTCTGGACGGGGAGATCCATCGTCTGGACGGGGAGATCCATCGTCTGGACGGGGAGATCCATCGTCTGGACGGGGAGATCCGTCGTCTGGACGGGGAGATCCGTCGTCTGGACGGGGAGATCCGTCGTCTGGACGGGGAGATCCGTCGTCTGGACGGGGAGATCCGTCGTCTGGACGGGGGAGATCCGTCGTCTGGACGGGGGAGATCCGTCGTCTGGACAATTCTCTATCAGGGTGATTGGCGGATTACAGAACACGTGTTGTTGGAACTTTTGAGTTATTCTCCTTTTACAATTTTGAAACATTTTAAATCTGCAACTTTCAAGTTATTCTAAACCTATTTTTGTCTTTAACCCCTTCAATACCGGGGGGCACTTATTGTCTTTATTGTAAAATCAATGATAAAAATGCATTACAAAAAGGCAGCAAAAATAGGGAAAGTATCCTACGCGTTTCACACTGGATCAGTGCTTAATCATGGGCCATGATTAAGCACTGATCCAGTGTGAAACGCGTAGGCTGTTTTCCCTATTTTTGCTGCCTTTTTGTAGTGCATTTTATCATCGATTTTACAATAAAGACAACTCAAGAGTTTTTTTTTGGAGCGCGGCTGTCCATCTTTCCGAAGTAAAAATTTGGGTGGACCTCCCACTTTAAATGTGCTTTTTCTTTAGCAATCACAAAGCAAAGATACAAAGTGGAAGAATAAAGAATAAATTACCATGATTTCCATCGAGCTCCAGCGGGAGGTGCCCCAGTACATGGCCATCCCTTGGTTGATGACGTGGGTCATGGCTCGGACGGTTTCTGCAGAGGAAATAACGAAGGGAAGACGGGACGGTAAAAACTCGGTTAAAAACCTTTTTACAGATGACTCAATACCATGCAGAAAGCTAAAATCTACGACACTGTGAAAGAGAAAATGCTGCAAGGACATCTTGCAAGCAATGTAACCGATCGACACCCACAGGAAAGTGATCGATGCGCGAGAGGAACACCAAAAAAAATGCGTCTTTTGTCACCTTCCGCGTGGCCAAGAAAGATGAAGAGTTTTAAAAATTCAAAACACAAGACCAGCGAGATCAGCAATTTTCAGAAGGCTAAACAAAGAATCTTTTTTTTTTTTGCAAGGTATAAAACGGCAACAATGTAGCAACAGTTGTACTCGGAACTCAAGTCGAATGTAATAAGTGTATAGAGCAGTGATGGTGAACCTCGGCACCCCAGATGTTTTGGAACTACATTTCCCATGATGCTCACCTACACTGCAGAGGACAAGAGCATCATGGGAAATGTAGTCCCAAAACATCGGGGGGGGGGGGCAGAGGTTCCCCATCACTGGTATAGAGGTTACAGGGAAGGAGCCGAAAATACACATCAATGGACAGGGGTATCCTCTCGGCTACCCCGAGTGCCCATGCCACCCCCTCCTTTCCCGAGTGTCCATGCCACCCCTCCTTGTATTGGGGGTGACAACGCCCATAATTTAGTTGGCCAGGGTGGGAAGAATCAGAGAATTTGTAAAATTTGGCACCCCCTCATCTTCTACGGGACTAGATTGGGCCGGATGATCGATCGGCACCTGCCCATAAAACAGACACACCTTACAGGGGAGATCCCTACAAACAAAAACATTTGTGGGCGCCCCAAAAGTTCATCTGAGCTCATTTAGTTCTCGGTATGACATATTCTGGATGTTGGCCCCCAGTGACAACCTTAGAGGTTTCATTTAGGACCCTGCAATTGTTATCTTTCACAAAGGGGCCTATTTGTAATGAATTGGACTACATCAGGGGTCTCCAACCTGTGGCCTGAGGGCTGGATGTGACCATTTGCTTGCCTTTATTTGACCCTTTGGGAACTACTCCTCCCACCGAAACCAATGATGGGACACTATTCCTTCCACTGACACCAGCGATGGGACACTATTCCTTCCACTGACACCAGCGATGGGACACTATTCCTCCCACTGACACCAATGATGGGACACTATTCCTCCCACTGACACCAATGATGGGACACTATTCCTCCCACTGACACCAATGATGGGACACTATTCCTCCCACTGACACCAATGATGGGACACTATTCCTCCCACTGACACCAATGATGGGACACTATTCCTCCCACTGACACCAATGATGGGACACTATTCCTCCCACTGGTACCAATGATGGGACACTATTCCTCCCACTGACACCAATGATGGGACACTATTCCTCCCACTGACACCAATGATGGGACACTATCCCTCCCACTGACACCAATGATGGGACACTATTCCTCCCACCGAAACCAATGATGGGACACTATTCCTTCCACTGACACCAGCGATGGGACACTATTCCTTCCACTGACACCAGCGATGGGACACTATTCCTCCCACTGACACCAATGATGGGACACTATTCCTCCCACTGACACCAATGATGGGACACTATCCCTCCCACTGACACCAATGATGGGACACTATTCCTCCCACCGAAACCAATGATGGGACACTATTCCTTCCACTGACACCAGCGATGGGACACTATTCCTTCCACTGACACCAGCGATGGGACACTATTCCTCCCACTGACACCAATGATGGGACACTATTCCTCCCACTGACACCAATGATGGGACACTATTCCTCCCACTGACACCAATGATGGGACACTATTCCTCCCACTGACACCAATGATGGGACACTATCCCTCCCACTGACACCAATGATGGGACACTATCCCTCCCACTGACACCAATGAAGGGACACTATTCCTCCCACTGACACCAGCGATTCGACACTATTCCTTCCACTGACACCAATGATGGGACACTATTCCTCCCACTGACACCAATGATGGGACACTATTCCTCCCACTGACACCAGCGATTCGACACTATTCCTTCCACTGACACCAATGATGGGACACTATTCCTCCCACTGACACCAATGATGGGACACTATTCCTCCCACTGACACCAGCGATTCGACACTATTCCTTCCACTGACACCAATGATGGGACACTATTCATCCCACTGACACCAATGATGGGACACTATTCCTCCCACTGACACCAATGATGGGACACTATTCCTCCCACTGACACCAATGATGGGACACTATTTCTCCCACTGACACCAGCGATGGGACACTATTCCTTCCATTAAAACCAACAATGAGGCATTGTGTCTGCTCCCACTGGCCAAAGTACAGCCCCATTAAGCCTAATTGCAAAGTAAATTGGCCCTTTGCTTAGAAATGTTGGAGAACTCTGGACTAGACACTTACTAATCTGTAAATCAAGCAAGATATAAAAAATTAAAACCGCTCAGATCTACAAAATTCTTCCCTGGGTTGTATTGCTCATTGGGTCCAAGGCCTCAACTGGTCGGCTTTAAGGCCCACCCCCTCCTGGAGGCAAGCCACACCCCCTTCCCATTTACCAGTCCCATTCCAGAGCCTGCAAAGGACCCTTCATTCTCATGGAAGGCCCTTCTGATACTACCTGGTGAGATTTCCATGGCCGTGTCAAGACTGCGTAGTTTGAAAAGGGTGAATTATTATTATAAATGCTTAAAGTTTAATTGCTAGATTCAGAGAGCTGTGCCTATCTTTAGGCGGGCGTAGCGTATCTCAGATACACTGCGCCGCCGTAAGTTAGAGCGGCAGGTCCTGTATTCACAAAGAAGTTGCGCTCTAACTTACGGTGGCGCAGTGTAACTGGGCCGGCGTAAGCCCGCCTAATTCAAAATAGGCTGGTTGGGGGCGTGTTCTATGCTAAATACTCGTGACCCCACGTATTTGACGTTTCTAACGAACGGCGCATGCGCCGTCCGTGAAAGTATCCCAGTGCGCATGCTCAAAATTACGCCGCAAATAATCCATGCTATTGACATGAAAATGTGAAAAATTCAACGCAGTTCCAACGTCCATACTTAACATTGGCTGCGCCATCTTTTTGGTGGTTTATCTTTACGCCTGAAAACGCCTTACGTAAACGGCGCATCTTTACTGCGATGGGTGTGCGTACATTCGTGAATAGGCGTATCTTGCTGATTTACATATTCTAGGCATAAATCAGCGTACACGCCCCTAGCGCCCAGCATAAATAGGCAGCCAAGATACGACGGCGTAGGAGACTTACGCCGGTCATATCTTAGCAACATTTAAGCGTATCTCAGTTTGAGCATACGCTTAATGTTACGATGGCGCAGAATCGGAGTTACGACGGCGTATCTACTGTACCTGAATCCGGCTATAAGTTTTTAAGCAAAAAGTTTGTTGAGGATCACATCCAGAGCAATTTTGGGAGCGAGGTTCAATGGGGGAAAACAGCAGTTAAAGGGGTTGGAAAGGTTCGTTTTTTATTTTCTAAATGCGTTCCTTTAAGCTTGTGCATTGTGGGTTCACTTACTTTTTCCTTCCATTTCCCTTCTAAATGTTTTTTTTCTTTGTCTGAATTTCTCACTTCCCGTTCCTCCTCAGTAAGCTTTCCACCATCATCCGAGCCATTCTGGCTGGGGGTTAGTCAGCGTGCTCGCCCCCTCCATTGGGACTACATCCCTGCCGGGAGACGCTGTGTTCTGGCTGGGGGTTAGTCAGCATGCTTGCCCCCTCCCTTGGGACCACATCCCTGCAGCGTCTCTCCACAGGGATGTAGTCCCAAGGGAAGGGGCGAGCACGCTGACTAACCCCCAGCCAGAACACAGCATCTCCCCGCAGGGATGTAGTCCCAAGGGAGGGGGCGAGCACGCTGACTAACCCCCAGCCAGATCACAGCGTCTCCCCGCAGGGATGTAGTCCCAAGGGAGGGGGCGAGCACGCTGACTAACCCCCAGCCAGAACACAGCATCTCCCCGCAGGGATGTAGTCCCAAGGGAAGGGGCGAGCACGCTGACTAACCCCCAGCCAGAACACAGCGTCTCCCCGCAGGGATGTAGTCCCAAGGGAGGGGGCGAGCACGCTGACTAACCCCCAGCCAGAACACAGCGTCTCCCCGCAGGGATGTAGTCCCAAGGGAGGGGGCGAGCACGCTGACTAACCCCCAGCCAGAACACAGCGTCTCCCCGCAGGGATGTAGTCCCAAGGGAGGGGGCGAGCATGCTGACTAACCCCCCAGCCAGAACACAGCGTCTCCCCGCAGCGATGTAGTCCCAAGGGAGGGGGCGAGCACGCTGACTAACCCCCAGCCAGAACGGCTCGGATGATGGTGGAAAGCTTACTAAGGAACAGAAAGCGAGAAATTCAGACAAAGAAAAAAAAACATTTAGAAGGGAAATGGAAGGAAAAAGTAAGTGAACCCACAATGCACGAGCTTAAAGGAACCAATTTAGAAAATAAAAAGCAAACCCTTTAAATAAAGACTAGGTCAGTCTTAAAAACTACAACCACTGCCTAAGAAAAGCCTCAAAGTTCTCAATGCATAAAAAGCTCAAAGCCAACCGTTCTAGTTTGTGACAACAGAAACACGTATGATGTGCTGCAGTAAAATAAACTTGAAAATGTACAATAAAAAAATACTTACCTTGCATCGAAACAAGAGTTGCCATCTGCTCTTCCTGACAAGTGTCAGCAAAAATATCTACTGACTCTTCCACACAGCCTTCTCCGGAGAGCTGCTGACTCCCCAAATAGTCCCCTAGCTAGCACCATTAGAAACTGCTGATGCCACGCTACATGAAGAAACGATGGTGGAAAAGTGAGGACGGCATCGCGATTTAGTAGCGGAGGGTATCTACAGCTGTGTTAGATCATTAAGACCTGATAAAAAATCTACTAGGTCAACGGTTCTCAACCACTGGTCCGTGGCCTTCCCCCTACGGGACTCCAGCCAGCTGCAGATGCCGGAATCTCCCACAGTGCTTCCAACCTCCAACAGTGGCTTGCATTGCCCGCCAACCTCCCACGGTGCCCTCCTAGCCTAGGGTGGCCACATTTCAAAACTACCATTCAGGGACAGCCCTCCCTTCCCAAAAAACAGCTTGTGCTGTAACGAATCACAGCACAGTGATTGGACGCAAGAGGCAGGATTTATAATTTCTCCAATCACAAGCAGGGGGGCGGGGATTGTGCTCCTCCAGGCATTCCCGAATATTATTTGGTGCCTGGAAATATTCATTACCTGTTAATGACACTTGAAATTAGAGTTGTCCCGAAACCACTTTTTTTAGGAACGAGTACAAGTACCGATACCTTTTTTCATGAACTCGCCGATACCGATACTTTTAACAAAAAAAATGTGTCCTCAAAGGCAGCCTTGTGTCCCCAAATGCAGCCTCTTGTCCCCAAATGCAGCCTTGTGTCCCCAAATGCAGCCATGTGTCCCCAAATGCAGCCTTGTGTAGCCTTGTGTCCCCAAATGCAGCCTTGTGTCCCCAAATGCAGCCTTGTGGCCCCAAATGCAGCCATGTGTCCCCAAATGCAGCTTTGTGTAGGTCCCCAGTGGCCTACCTGGCAAAGAGAAGCCCCCCACCACCATCTGGTTGATCAGCGCAGGGGGGCGGGGGGACATAACAGCTTTCATTTCAATAGCTGTGTGTTCCCCGCCACGCGTCGTCATATATACCCCCTTGTCCGGGCACTTTGATAGACAGATCACCCGTCCAATCCTGGGATGGGTGATCTGTCTATCAAAGTGCCCGGACAAGAGGGAGGGGCTATATATGACGCCGGGCGGCGGGGAACACACAGCTATTGAAATGAAAGCGGTTATGTTCCCCCCGCGCTGATCAACTAGACGGCGGCAGCGGCTCTCCTCTCCTCCATTAGTGACATTATGTTTTACATACCCCAGGATTGCTCTGCTCTCCGCCCCCTCTCTGCCTCCGCTCAGCCCCCTCTCAGCCCCCTCTCAGCCCGCTCTCAGCCCGCTCTCAGCCCGCTCTCCGCTCACAAACAAAAGTATCGGGTGAAGCATCGGGAGCATTTGCGCAAGTACTCGCGCAAATGCTCAGTATCGGTCCCAATACCGATACCAGTATCGATACAACCCTACTTGAAATTGTTTAAAATTAGTAGAAGTAAATAAATGAGGTGGCCAAAAGTTTGAAGACACCATACCATCACAGGTATAGGAGTTTGTTGGGTAATATGGCCCCCCTCCTATAACAGCCTTTACCCGTCTGGGGATGTCTTTCCACAACATTTTTGGAGGGTGTCCGGGGGAAATTTGAGCCCATTCAGCCAAAAGAGGAAAGGTTCTGATGATGGATGAGAAGACCTGGTTTACTATTAGAGTATGAATTCAGGTCAGGGCTCTGTGCAGGACACTCTAATTCCTCCAAACCAAACTGGTCAACATCATGTCTTTATGGAGCTGGCTTTGTACACAGGGGCATGGTCGTGGTGAAACCGAAAAAAAAAAAAACGATTAAAGACTTGCCTGGAGGAAGGCGAAGGCTAGAACCCCGGTCATCCAGAAGAACATTTGTGAGGTCGGGTACTGATCTTGGACGAGAAGACCTGGCTCACAATCGACATTTACAGTTCATCCCAAAGGTGTTCAGTAGGGTTGAGGTCAGGGTTCTGTGCAGGACACTCAAGTTCCTCCACACTCAACGGATAAAACCATGTCTTTATGGAGCTGGCTTTGTACATTGGGGTACAGTCATGGTGGAACAGAAAGAGAACTTTCCAAGACTTGCCTGGAGGCTGGGGAAATCTAGAACCAGTTTTAATTTTTTACGTCAAATTTCGATTTAGTTTTAGCCTTAGTCTTTTGACTAAAATGCCATTTTAGTTTTACATGTATTTTAGCTGCAGTCATATTTTAGTGTTAATTTTGTTGATAAAAGAACATTTGTGAGGTCAGGTACTGATGTTGGATGAGAAAACCTAGTGCATTAATGGCATTCCAATTCATCCCAAAGGTGTTCAAACCATGTCCATATGGAGATGTTGGATGAGAAGACCTGGCTCATTCCAGCACATCCAAAAAGTTTTCAGTAGGGCTGAGGTCAGGGCTCTGTGCAGGACACTCCTGTTCCCCCACAACCAACTGATCAACATCATGTATTTTTGGAGCTGACTTCGTACACAGGGACACAGTCATGGTGGAACACAAAATGAACTTTCCAAGACTTGCCTGGAGGCTGGGGAAGGCTAGAACCCTAGTCCTCCAAAAGAATATTTGTGAAGTCAGGTACTGATGTTGGATGAGATGACCTGGTGCACAATCGGCATTCCAATGTATCCCAAAGGTGTTTAGAAGGGCTGAGGTCAGGGCTCTGCCCGGGATACTCCAGTTCCTCCACACCCAATTGATCAAACCATGTCTTTATAGAGATGTTGGCTGAGAAGACCTGGCTCATTCCAAGGTGTTCAGTAGGGATGAGGTCAGGGCTCTGTGCAACACACTCCAGTTCCTCCACACCCAACCGATAAAACCATGTCTTTATGGAGCTGGCTTTGTACACAGGAGGCACAGTCATGGTGGAACAGAAAAGGAACCTTCAAAGGCTTGCTTGGAGGCTGGGAAAGGCTAGAACCCGTTTTAATTTTGACGTCAAACTTTGTTTTAGTCAAAGTCTTTTGACTAAAATGCCATTTTAGTTTTAGTCATATTTTAGTCATTTGAATTATTTTAGTTTTAGTCATATTTTAGTCGACTAAAATAGTGTTCATTTCGTTGACAAAAGAACATTTGTTGGGTCAGGTACTGATGTTAGATGAGATGACCTCACAATCGGCATTCCAATTTATCTCAAAGGTGTTTAGTAGGACCGAGTTCAGTGCTCTGTTCAGGATACTCCAGTTCCTCCACACCAAACTGGTCAAAGCATGTCTTTATGGAGATGTTGGCGAAGAAGACCTGGCTCATCCCAACTCATCCCAAAGGTGTTCAGTAGGGCTGAGGTCAAGAGCACCATTGTCTAAAACTAGGGTAGACAACCTTAGTCCTCAAGTACCCCCAAAAGACCATGTTTTGGAGTATTTCCCTTAGCTGTCATGAATAGCTGTCATGAATACCAAACCATTGCCATTGATTGAAAGTATGACCTGTTGGGGGTACTTGAGGACTGAGGTTGGGAACTCGAGTTCCTCCACACAAACTGGTCAAACCATGTTTTTATGCAGCGGCCTATGTCCATATCCTCATGGGACAGAAAGGGCCTTACCCAGTCTAAAAGAAGAAGGGGGTAACCGCTCAAGTGTGATTGTTGAACCTCTTCACTTGGATCCAAAGCCATGGGTGCTGGTAATGCAAAAAATAGGATGGAAGGTTTGGACAGCCGTACTCCAAAAAACCAAATGCAAACTGACGCGTTTCACACTGTAACTTAGTGCTTAATCAGAGCTACAGTGTGAAACGCATCAGTTTGCATCTGTTTTTTTTTTTTTGCTGTGGCTTGCATTTTTGTGATTTGATTTGATTTTACAATAAAGGAACCAATTTTTTTGGAGTGTGGCTGTCTAAACCTTCCTTTCTATTTTTTGCCTTACCCAGTCTGTTAATGCAAATGTCTAAAGTAAACTGTATATGTATGGTGCAGCATCAAGAGTACACTTCAGCGGAAACACCTGAACTCAAGACCTCCTACTGTCAAGCTCTCTTGTCTCTTCCTCCCATGCTCGTCTCCAGGATTTCTCCAGAGCCTCTCCCATCCTCTGGAACTCACTACCTCAACCTGTCCGGCTATCCCCTACTCTTGCTACCTTCAAGCAATCCTTGAAAACTCACCTCTTCAGGGAAGCCGATCACGTCTCCAACTAATCTTTTACCACTTCCATCAGCTCATTCCCCACATTTACAACCTTTTGTACCACCTGCCCCACCCTATTAGATTGTAAGCTCTTCTGAGCAAGGCCCTCTTAATCCTCTTGTATTTTATTGTATTGTAACTGTATTGTCTCCCATGTATATTGTAAAGTGCTGCGTAAACTGTTGGCGCTATATAAATCCTGTATAATAATAATAATTTGGTCAGGTCTCCACAAAATCCTTCAATATAAATCAACCAGTTTATTAGGTTTAATTGGCTTTTCCAATGGAGAAAAAAATATATAATATTATTATTATAAAAATATTTATATATCTAAATAGGTCATGTATATGCACACACAAGAAAATTCCAACTCAATATGAAAATGTTTGTGCCTTAAAGTAATAAAAAAAAAATACAAAAAGTCTATCTACCATACAAAAAGTAAAAAAAAAAAAAAAAATATTGTGACTATATTTTTAAATGTATGCCCCCAAGACAACAGTCTGTAACAATGGGCAATCTGGGGTAATATTTTGTGTATCGGATTGATGTAATGTCACAAAAGGCGTTATGGAGGTGGATGGTGAAAACTGTTTACGGGGAAGTAACATCCCCATTATACAGTGCTTGCAAGGCATACTGCAAAATGCAAAATCGTGGCTCCTTAAGTGTTTCTAAAAGTGGACTGGCAAAGCAAAGGCTTTTTTTTTTTTTATAACTATAGCCATAAAAATAAACTGAAAAAAATGAAAATAAAAACAAAAAATAAAAAAAATAAAAACATGCATTTCCTTTGACTTTAGTTTACTATTAACATGTATTTAAAATATGAAAAAAACAAAACAAAAAAAAAAAACACAAAATGTGCATTGAATTGAAAAAGATTAATAAGAAATTTGCAAAACTATTTGCACACTACTCCTAGGTCCACGTCTCTTTACCAAAGTAATAATTAAAAAAAATATTTTTTAGAAACACTTATTTTTTTTTCCATAACTCGTACTGCAACTGTCTGTATTCATGCACAACTCCCCAGTGTACAGGCCCATGCTAAGAGAAGCAAAAAAAAAAATAAAAAAAAAAAGAACATTCCCGTCCAAAGCAGGAAATCCTTCCATGCATTGTCAGACAAGAACTATGCCAACAAGCCTCTTAGAATACCAGAGGGATTCTAAATAGTGCACTGGTGCAAACCAAAGCAATACACTTGGGTAAGAAATAAGATTCAACCAAACAAGCAAAAAACAAAGAGATGCTGCAAGTGGGCAAAAATCCAGCATTATAACCATAAATTAGTAAAAGGAGATAACATTTCAAATCAAGCTTTAAAACATTTTTTAGGTCATTCTTGTTTTTTCTTTATATAAACAAAAATAACAAGATTTTTTTTGTATTATTATTTTTTTACTTTCATTGTTTTTTTTTTTTGTTTTTGTTTTTGCCCAGCTGTAGCAGTAATCTACTCTTCAAGAAAAAAAAAAAAAAAAGTAAAATAAAATGCAAGTTTGTATTTCTTAAAGGTCAGTTAGCATCATTGAGTATTCTCTTCACATTACTAAAGTGCTGACAAAGGTAATGTGCTCTAAAGAAGAAGTTAAAGGTCACTCAAACTTAACACCAATGATGCAGAAATATCAAAGCAATAAAAAAAAAATAATAATAATAAAATAAAAAAAATCCAAACCTGTTTTTACCATGCAAGAAACAAAAAAAAAATATCCTTAAAGGAATAATGATATGATACACAAATAAGGGCAAAAAGAAGGAATGGGGTGAGGGGGGGGGGTAATAATAATAAAGGGATTGTAAAATAAAATAGGATTTTACTTGCAAGATGTTCTTAAAGGGGATTATTTTTTTTTATGCATTTTATGGATTTTTTTTTCTTTTCACTGGGGTGGGGTGGGGTGGGGGAAGGTAACACTTATATGGTAAAGATAAAACATTATCTGTGCCATAAAATGCCTTTTTTTTGGACACGGGATTCAATATGGAGGACTTTGGGTACTGTGTACCTTCTATGATGAATGTTCTCGACTTGGAGGAACTAAATGGGTCTCCTGGTGATAAAAGAAAGATTTAAAAAAGACCAAAAGTTTATTGCTGTAAGTGCATGAAATCTCTTTTGACAAAAGGGCACAGGGTTTAAAAAAAAACAAATTAAAAGGTACAAGATAAAAAAAAAAAAAAATTCTAAATACTTTTTTTTTTGTTCGTGAAAGCAGAGCGATCATTTGAATCAGAAAGGTTTAAATTCGTCAGTCATACCCCTTAAATGCCCTTTTTTTATTTAGTGATTTTATTATAAATAATGATGGGAATACTGCAAGATATTATGGTGTTTTTTTTTGTTTTTTGTTTTTCTGGAGGAATGTTTGAAATGTGTCAACAATTGAGCACAGAAGTGAGAGCCGATGTCGTCAATTTTTCAGAAAGTCGTCTATTCTTCAAAAAGTTTTTTTTTTAAGCGCTCCAAGCAAATGTTTAAAGAGAAATTAAGTACAAAAATATTGGGAAAACATTTACTCGCTACTTTGTTTTGTCGCTACGTTGCAGCAATTTTTGGTAGCTATGATGTGTCACCTTCAACTCTCTTTTTTCTTTCTTATAAAACTATTATTGTTTCTTGTGAAACCTGAAAACTCTTCTTTAAATGAACAGCTAAATAAAAAATAAATAAAAGTACAACAATTTGTATTTTTTCCCCCAACTTTTGCTACTTTTTAAAACTGTTTTACATCATTTGATTTATTTTTATACAATATTTTGCACAATCAAGTAATATCGAGTGCGTCCTGAATATTCCGTTTGTAAACTGTGCTGGGCTTTCGGCTAGAGACCCCAGCACTAGCTTGCTGATTGGACGCAACAGTGTGCAAAGCTGATCCGATCACACAAAGTCCATTGGACTTTCAAATCCAGTTAAAGTTCAAAATGTTTCCAAAGTTAAAACCCCTGGCAAGTTTTTGTGCCCCAACCCCCCTCAAGAGCTCCAGGCAAAACTATAAAGATAAAAGAGAAGTACAGACATGTGTTACATTTTTTCAAAGCTTGCTAGATTTTTATTATTTTTTTTTTTAAACAAATTAAGTTTGCTAGATTTTTAAATGTGTTATTTATATAACAATTTTTTTTTCAAAGCTTGCTAGATTATTATTATTTTTTTAACAAATGAAATTTGCTAGATTTTTAAATCTGTTCTTTATAGAACTATTTTTTTTCCACGCTTGTTAGATTATTATTATTTTTAATATAATATATATATATATATATATATTTAAATCTGTTATTTATATAAACGAAATGTATTTTTTTACAATTATTTGCACAAACAATTAATACAGAGTCCATAACACTATGGCCAGGCTTCACATACAGCGGCGCATATTTATGCCGCTGTAGCGCATCTCCTTTACGCTACGCCGACGCAGCACAGAGAGACAAGGACTGGATTCACAAAGCCATTGCTGCCAAAACTGTGCTGGGTTTCCTAGGCATAAGCCGGCGTAGGTGGAAGTGGGCGTGAGACATGCAAATGAGGCGTGACCCCATGCAAATGATGGGCCGAGCGCCAGACAGATATGTAAAACGAACGGCGAATGCGCCGTTCCGTGGACGCATCCCAGTGTGCATGCTCACAATCACGTCGGAACTACTCCCTTAGATACGCCGAATCACTGCCTACGACGTGAACGTAACCTACGCCTAGTCATATTCACGTCCAACGTAAAATACATCGGCTTGTGTTCCCTTTGCATGGATGCTGCTGAGTTACACCTCCTTTATGGGGCATAACTTTGCGCCGGACGTATGACTTTACGCGCACTGCGTCGGACGGACGTACGTTCGTGAATCGGCGTATCTCCCTCATTTGCATA
Source organism: Rana temporaria (assembly GCF_905171775.1). Classification (NCBI taxonomy): domain Eukaryota; kingdom Metazoa; phylum Chordata; class Amphibia; order Anura; family Ranidae; genus Rana; species Rana temporaria. The sequence goes on from NC_053498.1 coordinate 149,647,814, forward strand.
TGTGAATAGAAAATCAATGGGAGCGCCAAATACGACCAGCGTAAATATGCGCCCGCTCTACGCCGGCGTAGGCAAGTTACGCTGGTCGGATGAAGCCTATTTTTAGGCGCATCTTAGTTTCTGAGTCCGGCTCATAGATACGTCGGCGCATATTTGCACTTACGCAGCGTATCTCGAGATACGTCGGTGCAAGTGCTTTGTGAATCTGGGCCTATGTTTGCAAACTACTAGATTATTCTTTTTTTTTTAAAACAAATGAAGTTTGCTAGATTTTTACATCTGTTCTTTATATAACTATTTTTTTTTCAAAGCTTGCTAAATTATTATTATTTTTTATATTATATATACAGATTTTTATATAAATATATATTTAAATCTGTTATTTATATGAACAAAATGTATTGTTTTACAATAATTTACACAAACAATTAATACAATAATAAACAATTAGTCCATAACACTATGTTTGCAAGAAATGAGGGGAAGCTCTGCTGATTTCTATCATCCAATCATGTGCAAGCTAAAATGCATTTTTTATTTTTTTTCCTTGCATGTCCCCCTCGTATCTACAGCGACTGCACTTCCAAGTGCACTTGTAATGCAAAGTGGATTTTCCTTTAGTAAATCACCCCCTGTGTGTCTCCCCTTAGTGAAAATTAGCGAAGAGGTCGCCATCTACTGCCTGCAAGCGGTAAATATGAAAATCCTATGTAAGATTTCCTATTTATTCAATTTAAAAAATATATATAAAAATGTGTATAATTAAAATGATTAATCACCAGGCACATGTCAGTGGGTTCAGGTATAACTACACAGCATGAGAAACTTGGAGGACCGAATATTGAACACAAAAAAAAAATCTTGCTTATATAAGACTCATTACCGCTGCCTAAAATTTATTTTGGAAAGGAGTTTCTCTTTAAACATGAGCTTGAATTACTTTTATATTTAAATGACTGTAATGCTGTAAGTATATCCTATAGTCATGTAAGATAAAAGACAGAATTTTAAGGTAACAGTCATTTTAGTTTTCAAGGCGTAAGGAGGTTGTCAAAAAAGTGTAATGTAAAAAAAAAAAAATTAAGCATGTCTAACATTTTTTTTTTTTATTTGTAATCCTAAATCTATAGCTTCACATTTAAAAATAAGTACATCATATTTAAAATAATTTAACACCCTTATTAATTCAAACAAATCAGAATATGTTAATAAATTTATTTAAAATTGTGAATTCAAATAATAAAAAAAAAAAAAAGGATGCAATAATATTAAAATGAAAATAAATCAAGAAAGCTATTTGAACCATTACAGCAGAGTAAGTCATCAACAAATTAGGCAATTCAGCATTAATATTCACATACTGATTGTGATAAAAAAAAAAATGCACCGCATATATATATATATATATATATATATATATATATTTTACAACACAATATACAAGCTGACATTGGCAAAAATAATATTCTATTTTTAAATATAAAACAATAATAACACTGGCAAAAAAAATAATATTCACATTTTAAATACAAAAACAATAATGTTACTCTTGCTGCCCTTAAATTATATATATATATATATATATATATATATATATATATATATATATATATACACACACACACACACACATATATATATATATATTTTATATAGATAGATATCTCTAATATTAATATATATATACACACACACACATAAATAATATTTCTTTTTTCTTAGATCAAGAAAAACACAATTTTATACAAAAAGCGCTCAATTCACGAAGGTAAAAACATGTGTTATTGATTATAATTAGCATTGTGACTGAACATAACCACAATAAATTCCAGATTAGTTAATTGAGCCTATAGTCAGTCATTTAACGTTTATTGTAATTTTTTGAAAAAATAAATAAAATTAAAATTAAAATGGAACTCCGTGCAAAAGACAAATCCAGGCAATACGATTCACAATAAAAAAAACACAATCTCCATCAAATTTTGCAAAACAGATACATTTTAAACGCAGAAAATAAATCCCAACCGCGGTGCGGCTATATGGGGGGAGGGGGGGGAGGGGTCAGTTCACCGAGCTGCACAAGTTCAGAAGACTCGTCTACAGAAATAACACTTCCAGGAATTGCCGAATCATTTTATAGTTACAGCCCATCCTTCTTGTAAAAGTTTCCATTTTCTGAAAGCAGGAGGTCTGCGTGATAAAGGTGCAAATAGTGGGTGTGGCTTTCATTGCACTGAATATTGGCCAGAGGCTTAAAGGGACGCACAGAGTGCGGGGGTCAGTAGTAGGCAACACAAAAGGTTCAGTATTAAATGATGCAAAGTTCAGAGGTCAGGAGTGATTTAGAGGTTAAGAGTAAGCGATGCAGAGGTCAGGAGTAACACAGAATTCAGAGGTCAGTAATAAGTGAGACAGAGGTCAGTAGTAAGTGATGCAGAAGCATGAGGCAAAGGTCAGGAGTAAGCGATACAGAGGTCAGTAGTAAGTGATGCAGAGGTCAGGAGTAAGTGAGGCAGAGGTCAGGAGTAAGTGATGCAGAGGCATGAGGCAAAGGTTAGGAGTAAGCGATACAGAGGTCAGTAGTAAGCGATACAGAGGTCAGTAGTAAGTGATGCAGAGGTCACAAGTGATGCAGAGGTCAGGAGTAAGTGAGGCAGAGGTCAGGAGTAAGTGAGGCAGAGGTCAGGAGTAAGTGAGGCAGAGGTCAGGAGTAAGTGAGGCAGAGGTCAGGAGTAAGTGAGGCAGAGGTCAGGAGTAAGTGAGGCAGAGGTCAGGAGTAAGTGAAGCAGAGTTCAGGGGTCAGTAGTATCTGAAGCAGAGTTCAGGGGTCAGGAGTAAGTTCTTCAGAAGTTAAGAGTAAATGATACAGAGTTCAGGAGTGACTCAGAGGTCAGTACAAAGTGATGCAAAGTTAATGGATTAGTACTAATTGATGCAGAGTTCAGAGGTCAGTAGTAAAGGATGCAGAGTTCAGTGATTAGTAGTGAGATAGGGGTCAGAAGTATTGTAGAGTTCAGAGGTCAGTAGTATGTGACACAAAAGACAGTGGTGAGGGGGAGTTTAGGGGTCAGTGGCAAGTGAGGGGGAGTTCAGGGGTGAGTGAGGGGGAGTTCAGGGGTCAGTGGTGAGTGAGGGGGAGTTTAGGGGTCAGTGGCGAGTGAGGGGGAGTTCAGGGGTCAGTGGTGAGTGAGGGGGAGTTTAGGGGTCAGTGGCGAGTGAGGGGGAGTTCAGGGGTCAGTGGCGAGTGAGGGGGAGTTTAGGGGTCAGTGGCGAGTGAGGGGGAGTTCAGGGGTCAGTGGTGAGTGAGGGGGAGTTTAGGGGTCAGTGGCGAGTGAGGGGGAGTTCAGGGGTCAGTGGCGAGTGAGGGGGAGTTCAGGGGTCAGTGGCGAGTGAGGGGGAGTTCAGGGGTCAGTGGCGAGTGAGAGGGAGTTCAGGGGTCAGTGGCGAGTGAGGGGGAGTTCAGGGGTCAGTGGCGAGTGAGGGGGAGTTCAGGGGTCAGTGGCGAGTGAAGGAGAGTTCAGGGGTCAGTGGCGAGTGAAGGGGAGTTCAGGGGTCAGTGGCGAGTGAAGGGGAGTTCAGGGGTCAGTGGCGAGTGAAGGGGAGTTCAGGGGTCAGTGGCGAGTGAGGGGGAGTTCAGGGGTCAGTGGTGAGTGAGGGGGAGTTCAGGGGTCAGTGGTGAGTGAGGGGGAGTTCAGGGGTCAGTGGCGAGTGAAGGAGAGTTCAGGGGTCAGTGGCGAGTGAAGGGGAGTTCAGGGGTCAGTGGCGAGTGAAGGGGAGTTCAGGGGTCAGTGGCGAGTGAAGGGGAGTTCAGGGGTCAGTGGCGAGTGAGGGGGAGTTCAGGGGTCAGTGGTGAGTGAGGGGGAGTTCAGGGGTCAGTGGTGAGTGAGGGGGAGTTCAGGGGTCAGTGGCGAGTGAAGGAGAGTTCAGGGGTCAGTGGCGAGTGAAGGGGAGTTCAGGGGTCAGTGGCGAGTGAAGGGGAGTTCAGGGGTCAGTGGCGAGTGAGGGGGAGTTCAAGGTTCAGTGGCGAGTGAGAGGGAGTTCAGGGGTCAGTGGCGAGTGAGGGGGAGTGTTCAGGGGTCAGTGGTGAGGGGGAGTTCAGGGGTCAGTGGTGAGTGAGGGGGAGTTCAGGGGTCAGTGGCGAGTGAGAGGGAGTTCAGGGGTCAGTGGCGAGTGAGAGGGAGTTCAGGGGTCAGTGGCGAGTGAGGGGGAGTTCAGGGGTCAGTGGTGAGGGGGAGTTCAGGGGTCAGTGGTGAGTGAGGGGGAGTTTAGGGGTCAGTGGTGAGTGAGGAGAAGTTCAGGGGTCAGTGGCGAGTGAGGGGGAGTTCAGGGGTCAGTGGCGAGTGAGGGGGAGTTCAAGGGTCAGTGGCGAGTGAGGGGGAGTTCAGGGGTCAGTGGCGAGTGAGGGGGAGTTCAGGGGTCAGTGGTGAGTTAGGGGGAGTTCAGGGGTCAGTGGTGAGTGAGGGGGAGTTCAGGGGTCAGTGGCGAGTGAGGGGGAGTTCAGGGGTCAGTGGCGAGTGAGGGGGAGTTCAGGGGTCAGTGGTGAGGGGGAGTTCAGGGGTCAGTGGTGAGTGAGGGGGAGTTTAGGGGTCAGTGGTGAGTGAGGAGAAGTTCAGGGGTCAGTGGCGAGTGAGGGGGAGTTCAGGGGTCAGTGGCGAGTGAGGGGGAGTTCAGGGGTCAGTGGCGAGTGAGGGGGAGTTCAGGGGTCAGTGGCGAGTGAGGGGGAGTTCAGGGGTCAGTGGTGAGTGAGGGGGAGTTTAGGGGTCAGTGGCGAGTGAGGGGGAGTTCAGGGGTCAGTGGCGAGTGAGGGGGAGTTCAGGGGTCAGTGGCGAGTGAGAGGGAGTTCAGGGGTCAGTGGCGAGTGAGGGGGAGTTCAGGGGTCAGTGGCGAGTGAGGGGGAGTTCAGGGGTCAGTGGCGAGTGAAGGAGAGTTCAGGGGTCAGTGGCGAGTGAAGGGGAGTTCAGGGGTCAGTGGCGAGTGAAGGGGAGTTCAGGGGTCAGTGGCGAGTGAAGGGGAGTTCAGGGGTCAGTGGCGAGTGAGGGGGAGTTCAGGGGTCAGTGGTGAGTGAGGGGGAGTTCAGGGGTCAGTGGTGAGTGAGGGGGAGTTCAGGGGTCAGTGGCGAGTGAAGGAGAGTTCAGGGGTCAGTGGCGAGTGAAGGGGAGTTCAGGGGTCAGTGGCGAGTGAAGGGGAGTTCAGGGGTCAGTGGCGAGTGAAGGGGAGTTCAGGGGTCAGTGGCGAGTGAGGGGGAGTTCAGGGGTCAGTGGTGAGTGAGGGGGAGTTCAGGGGTCAGTGGTGAGTGAGGGGGAGTTCAGGGGTCAGTGGCGAGTGAAGGAGAGTTCAGGGGTCAGTGGCGAGTGAAGGGGAGTTCAGGGGTCAGTGGCGAGTGAAGGGGAGTTCAGGGGTCAGTGGCGAGTGAAGGGGAGTTCAGGGGTCAGTGGCGAGTGAGGGGGAGTTCAAGGTTCAGTGGCGAGTGAGAGGGAGTTCAGGGGTCAGTGGCGAGTGAGGGGGAGTGTTCAGGGGTCAGTGGTGAGGGGGAGTTCAGGGGTCAGTGGTGAGTGAGGGGGAGTTCAGGGGTCAGTGGCGAGTGAGAGGGAGTTCAGGGGTCAGTGGCGAGTGAGAGGGAGTTCAGGGGTCAGTGGCGAGTGAGGGGGAGTTCAGGGGTCAGTGGTGAGGGGGAGTTCAGGGGTCAGTGGTGAGTGAGGGGGAGTTTAGGGGTCAGTGGTGAGTGAGGAGAAGTTCAGGGGTCAGTGGTGAGTGAGGAGAAGTTCAGGGGTCAGTGGCGAGTGAGGGGGAGTTCAGGGGTCAGTGGCGAGTGAGGGGGAGTTCAAGGGTCAGTAGTAAGTGGCCCTCTATATACCAAAACAGTCACACACCCCTCCCCTGTACAACTTTGTACCTTTCTTTCTGGACTCTTTATATCTCTACTTCCTTTTTAAACATTTAGCAGCATGTCTTTTCCAGCCTCTGTCCATAGGCAGGGCTAGGACTACGATTGGACTTAGCAGTGGCCAATCACAGTCGTCCTCCCCCTTTAAACTGAATTAGACCAAGTCCGACCAACACAAAGTGTGCAATGGGGCGGGGAATGCCTCCACTGCCTATGATTGGCTGTCAGGTTTGACAGTTTCCTGGCGGGATAGCTTGGGGCGGGAACATTCCTAAACTCATCCCTGCCGTGCTGGATGGATTTTTCCCCATTGTTGTGCAATGTGCGAGAGGGCAGTGCCCCCCCTCCCCCCCGGGGCCCATGTGCACCGCACACAATGCACCTATGGAGGATATGCCGCTGCTCTGGGCTGATACGAGGGCTTGTACCACGTCCTGGACAAGTTCAGAAAACCACCCAAATATATGGAAAGTATTTCAGGACTTTTAAGGTGCCAGAAAATGACCTTAATTAAAAAAGTATCAATAATATGTGAATTCTCTTTGCTTGAGTCGGGTTTGAAACATTGTATTTTTGTATTTTATTACATTGTATTTCTCTGAATCGGTTCCCTTTAAGACCCCATTCACACCTTCGCGTTTTGTCGCATGTAGCGCGACGCGAACAAACGCCAGAGGGACGAAAAGCAATGAAAGTCAATGGGGATGGTTCACATCTGCACGCTGATGCGCCTGACGCGCATCGCCTGTAGTCAAAAGAAGTTCCGGACCCTTTTTTGTCGCGCAATACGCGCGATATGCGCGTATTTGAGCGTTTTTGGTTTTCCATTGAAATCAATGTAAAACGCCAGATACACGCGTATTGCGCGACAACAAGCGTTTGCTACGGGCGTTTTGTCAATAGAACTTGTCGCCCATGCAGAAGATTAAAAAAATCTACCAACATAGCAACAAGTGATGAAAAGATGATAGTTTTTCCTATTGGCTAAAAAAAAAACGTCTAAGTACAAAAACGTCGGACAACGCTGTATGCAAACGCGCATATTAGCATGAATACGCGCGAAAAAAACGCCGGAAAAAAACGCCGGAAAACGACGCTATTGCCTACGCCTAGGTGTGAATGCAGCCTAAAGCTGTCTTCTAGAGACGTCACAATGAGGGCCCTCTGTTAGTTAGAAATCGGATTTAATTTTGTTAAACGAGTGAATAGTGACCGGTGACGAGGATTCCGTCTTGGTGGACTGACCCCCCCCCCCTCCCCGATGTGTCACTTCAACCTTCATCATATAATGGTATCGTCACTCATACACATCATCAACGTATCTCAGGGACGTCTTACCTTCCATGGGAGTGTTGGGATCGGGGCGATTAGCAAACACGACATCCACATATTCTAGCTGGAGTCTTTCTAGAGAAGCTTTTAAACCTTGATAACGATTAAGCAGATCATTATTATTAACACATTGCATGCCGCGTCCCCAGAATATCTGCAACAACAAGACTATTTGTCAATCACTCGCCAATCATTCATCCAACGTCCAGCATACTGACCAATTAGGTATAAAAGACAATCGTTCTTCTCGTCCGCCCAGTGCCGGGACAAGGTCATCTAGAGCCCAGGGAGAACATGCCAAATTGCAATAAACCATTGCGCCAGGGGCAGCCGACCCTCCTGCCCACCCCTTGTACCAGCCTTGTCTCTGAGCACTAACCAATTGTGCTGGCACGGAAATTTCAATTAGAAGGACCGTCTTACTGACACTTGGAAGAATTTTTTGGACTGTAGTTTAATTATTTTGCACTGTATTGTTTGTAACATCACTGTTATTCAATATTTGCATTTATTTTTCATTATTATTGATTTAGAAGTTGCGCTGATCACTTTATATTTGCAATACCTATAATCTAATAGCTAGTCATTAAAATTTTCCGATTTTCTTTCTTATTTTCGGATTTTCAAATTTTCTCTCTTATTTTTGGATCTTCAAATTTACGGATTTTCTCTCTTATTTTTGGATCTTCAAATTTACGGATTTTCAAATTTACGGATTTTCTCTCTTATTTTTGGATCTTCAAATTTACGGATTTTCTCTCTTATTTTTGGATCTTCAAATTTACGGATTTTCAAATTTACGGATTTTCTCTTATTTTTGGATCTTCAAATTTACGGATTTTCAAATTTACGGAATTTTAAATTTACGGATTTTCTCTCTTATTTTTGGATCTTCAAATTTACGGATTTTCAAATTTACGGATTTTCTCTCTTATTTTTGGATCTTCAAATTTACGGATTTTCAAATTTACGGATTTTAAAATTTACGGATTTTAAAATTTACGGAATTTTAAATTTACGGATTTTCTTTCTTATTTTTGGATCTTCAAATTTACGGATTTTCTCTCTTATTTTTGGATCTTCAAATTTAGAGATTTTAAAATTTATGAATTATGATCATAACGAAAAAAATAAATAAATAAATAAATGTATCGAAAAAGAACAGTGCACATGTCTACCCGCCTATGTTATCACAGAGGAGGGCTTGTTAGCTCTCATGTGATAGCAATAAAGTAAAAAAAAAAATGAAAAAAGTATAAAAAAAAAAAAAAAGAAATTTAAATTATATCTACTTCCGGATCAACGATGAAACTTCATATTATCGCCATTTAGCTCAACTAAATCTGACCCGGGTACCAGTTGCTGGTGGGTACTAATTTTCTAAATAACCTTCCAGGTTCTTATACATCTCAGGGACCCCCCCGGTGCAAGGGATTTTTCTGTTGTAGTTTGGCTTCCACTCTTCCCCACAAGGTCATAATAAAATAATTATTTCTATTAAAAGGGGCCTCTGGAATTATTGCACTTTATTTATTATAGATTAGTAATTATTAACCAAGCACCACATTTTTCTACTTTTTCATAATAAAAGGTGTCACCTGGAGTGACACCATCTATTGGCTTTGTAATGGCCACAAGAGTAAGGCAGAACTGTGAATAGCGGTGGGGATGTCTCAGCTGAGAGACACAAGAACCCAGCAAAGGTGATCCCCATTTGCCAACAGCCACTACAATCCAAACAAACAGGTTTGACTGGAGCCGGCTTTTCATTTTCACAACTTCATATAAATAGATTGACGGCTAGAAGTCAGAAATTGGCCCACTTACCTTCAATGATATGTTTTCTGGATAAACCTCGCTCAGTTTCCGCCCTGGAACATAGAAAAGTGTTATGGATGATTGTCTCCTATGTACAAACACACAAGGAGGTAGAAAAAGTTTGGGCCACTTACTTTCCACCCCAGAAAATTTTGGTTGTGATAACCAAACTGGACCGCCTAAAAAAATAAAAATAAAATAATAATTTGCATAACATTTTTTTTGTGTGCGACATAAGAAATTTGGGCACATGTTTTAATTTATTTATTATACTGATTTAAACAAAAAACGAAACGAAAAACGAAAAAGCCGTGTTTTTAAGTGGTTAAAACAATGTTTCAGTTGAACAAATGTGGCTATAATAAAATCTATTTTATCCAATAACTTTAACCATTTGCCTACCAGGGCCATTTTTTTTTTTTGAACATGCAAAAAATCTGCATTTTTTTCTAGAAATGACTGTAAACCCTCAAAAGTATATATTTTCCCCAGAAAATAAAATGGTGGTCATTTCAAGTATTTTTATTTATTTATTTTAAATAGGTTGGCACTTAATTTTTTTTTTTATTATTATTATTATTTATTTATTTGACTTTTTATTTTTACTTTAAAAAAAAAAAAAATACACAGAATTGAATTTTAGTGCAAACACATTATCATACCCAATGGGCTAGATTCAGGTAGTTGCACGCATTATTACGGCGGTGCATCGTATCGTATTTACGCTGTGCCGCCGTAAGTTATAGAGGCAAGTGCTGTATTCACAAAGCACTTGCCTCCTAACTTCCGGCGGCGTAGCGTAAATGGGGCCGGTGTAAGCGCGCCTAATTCAAATGAGGATGAGGGGGCGTGTTTTATCTAAATTAATGTTGACCCGACGTATTTTAAGTTTTTTAAGAACGGGGCATGCGCCGTTCGTGAAAGAATCCCCAGTGCGCATGCTCGAAATTCCACCGCAAATCATCATTGCTTTCGACGTGAACGTAAATTACGTCCAGCCCTATTCGCAAACAACTTACGCAAACGACGTAAACAATTCAAATTTCGAAGCGGGAACGACGTCCATACTTAACATTGGCTGCGCCTCCTAATAGCAGGAGTAACCTTACGCCGAAAAAGCCTAACGTAAACGACGTAAAAAAATTGCGCCGGGCGTACGTACACTTGTGAATCGGCGTCTCTAGGTCATTTGCATATTCTACGCCGAAAACAACGGAAGTGCCCCTGGCGGCCAGCGTAAAAATGCACACAATTATACGCCGCCGTATTCAAGTTACGTCGGCGGAGGAAGCCTATTTTTTCTACGTATCTGCCTTTGAGAATCGGCGTAAAGATACGACGGCGCAGATTTGAAATTACGGCGGCGTATCTGGAGATACGCCGCCGTATCTTCTTGCTGAATCTAGCCCAATATTTTTTGGGTAAAATATAAAAGATTCTCTTTAGAGGATGCTCTAAAAGCCTTTAGTTATCCATTCAGAGTTAAATGTGTAGAATTATTGCTCTCATTCTCAATGATGCGCCGCAATTGATGTTTACATACACATTGCTTGCCCTATGATAATTATAGTCATTCACTCCGCACATGGACACAGAGAAACAAACGGCTATTTCTTTAGAATAACCAAAGGTAGAAATCTGCTACAAAGTTTGTTACAAAACAAAATCCACAAGGGAAATGGGGAATAAAGAGCCCCCCCCCCCGGGGGCTTTGTGATCACAAAAGAAAATCTAACACATTATATAGCAGAAAAGACGAGTATTTCATTAAGAAAATGTTCAACGTTTAACCACTTAAGACCCGGACCTTTAGGCAGATAAAGGACCCGGCCAGTTTTTGCGATTCGGCACTGTGTCGCTTTAACGGACAATTGCGCGGTCGTGCGACGTGGCTCCCAAACAAAATTGGCGTCCTTTTTCCCCCACAAATAGAGCTTTCTTTTGGTGGTATTTGATCACCTCTGCGTTTTTTATTTTTTGCGCTATAAACAAAAATAGAGCGACAATTTTGAAAAAAATTCAATATTTTTTTACTTTTTGCTGTAATAAATATCCTCCAAAAATATCGAAAAAAAATAATTTTTCCCTCAGTTTAGGCCGATTCGTATTCTTCTACCTATTTTTGGTAAGAAAAAATCTCAATAAGTGTTTATCGATTGGTTTGCGCAAAATTTATAGCGTTTACAAAATAGGGGATAGTTTTATTGCATTTTTATAAAAAAAAAATGTTTTACTACTAATGGCGGCGATCAGCGATTTTTTTCGTGACTGCGACATTATAATGGACACTTCGGACAATTTTGACACATTTTTGGGACCATTAAAAATGCATTGTTTACTATAAAAATGACAATTGCAGTTTGGGAATTAAACACAAGGGGGCGCTGAAGGGGTTAAGTGTGACCTCATCTGTGTTTCTAACTGTAGGGGGGCGGGGCTGGACGTGTGACGTCATTAATTGTGTTTCCCTACAACAGGGAACACACAATCAATGACGGCGCCACAGTGAAGAACGGGGAAGCTGTGTTTACACTCACCTCTCCCTGTTCTTCAGCTCCGGGGACCGATCGCGGGACTCCATCGGCGATCGGGTCCACGGGTCCCGCGGCCACGGAGGTTCGGACCAGGTCACGGGCGCATGCCCGTGACCCACGGCTGGGCACTTAAAGAGGACGTACATGTACATGCCACCCTAGATCACCAGGGATGAGAAGGTCACAAAAAATGGATGCCAATCAGTGCCGCAATGGATGCCAATCAGTGCCCACAATGGGCATCACTGATTGGCAGGCATTGTTTGGCACCGATTGGCATCCATTAGTACAACACATACGATAGTGCCCATCAATCCCATCCGTGCCGCCTATCAGTGCCCATCCATGCCGCCTATCAGTGCCCATACATGCCGCCTATCAGTGCCCGTCCGTGCCGCCTATCAGTGCCCGTCCGTGCCGCCTATCAGTGCCCATACATGCCGCCTATCTGTGCCACCTATCCGTGCCCATCTATGCCGCCTATCCGTGCCCATCCGTGCCGCCTATCCATGCCCAGCCATGCCGCCTATTTGTGCCCACCTGTGCCGCCTATCTGTGCCCATCCATGCCGCCTATCCATGCCCAGCCGTGCCGCCTATCTGTGCTCATCTGTGCCACCTATCCGTGCCCATCCGTGCCGCCTATCCAAGCCCATCCATGCAGCCTATCAGTGCCCATCCGTGCCGCCCATCAGTGCCGCATATTAGTGCCCATCAATGCCACCACATCAGTGCCACCTCATCGGTGCCCATCAGTGCCGCCTTTTCAGTGCCTCTCAGTGCAGTACCATCAGTGCCCATCAGTAAAGGAGAAAACGTACTTATTTACAATGTTTTATAACAAAAACAAAAAAAAAAACGATTTTTTTCTAAATTTTCGGTAATTTTTTTATTTATTTTTTTGCAGAAAATAAATATCCCAGAGGTGATCAAATACCACCAAAATAAATCTCTATTTGTGGGAACAAAATGATACAAATTTAATTTGGGTACAGTGTAGCACGACCGCGCAATTGTCATTCAAAGTGCGAAAGCGCTGAAAGCTAAAAATTGGTCTGGGCGGGAAGGTGTATAAGTGCCCCCCCGGTATGGAAGGGGTTAATATCCTCTCATGGCGTTTTCCACTTTGCCGCCGAGCAGTGTGCGAGTTTAATACCCGCCGAGATATCAAGAAATTAAGCGGCGGTATTTTGGCGGCATTAATAATTCACGGCGGCCTTTTTTTCACTCCTGAGCAAGAAGTGTGCAGATGAAACTGGTCGCCGCATTAAAGATTCATCGCGCAAAGTGCAAATAATTACCTCCAACCTTTCTTCTTGATGATGTTTCCTAATACGACTTCTGCCCTGAGAACGACACAAAGAGAGGGGAGGAGCCGCCATGAGGACAGGACGAGGGATGGGAGGAATGAGAGGAAATCAAAGACAACAAAAAAAAAAGGAAATAAAAATTGCATATGAGCACCAAAAAAATTAAAACACTATTTATTTATATTTATTTTTATATTTAATACAAACTCCCCCATCCATCCATCTATTCGTGTCTCCAGGCTTTTTTTTGTTGATAAATTTGAAAAACACCCCCCTAAGATTTCTAGCTGTGGCCATCTTGAGTAAGGGGAGATGATTCCTGAAGCATTTATGTCCTGGAATCCATCTGCCCTTAGCTCGCAGGCAGGAGGGGGTGCATAGCTGAGAAAGCCCCGCCTCCCATGAAGACACCTGGATGTATGACACTATTTTGGTCTCTGATTGTCTCCTGTAGCATGTCCCCAGTCTCTGACCGTCTCTTTTAGCATGTCTGCAGTTTCTGACCGTCTCCTGTAGCATGTCTGCAGTTTCTGACCGCCTCCTGTAGCATGTCCCCAGTCTTTGACCGTCTCTTTTAGCATGTCTGCAGTCTCTGACCGTGTCATGTAGCATGTCCCTAGTCTCTGACCATTTCTTGTAGCATGTCTGCAGTCTCTGACCGCCTCCTGTAGCATGTTCCCAGTCTCTGACCATTTCTTGTAGCATGTCCCCAGTCTCTGACCGTCTCATGTAGCATGCCCGCATTTTCTGACTGTCTCCTGTAGCATGCCCGCATTTTCTGACCGTCTCCTGTAGCATGTCCCCAGTCTCTGACGGTCTCTTGTAGCATGTCCCCAGTCTCTGACCGTCTCTTGTAGCATGTCCCCAGTCTCTGACCATCTCTTGTAGCATGTCTGCAGTCTCTGACCGTCTCATGTAGCATGCCCGCATTTTCTGACCGTCTCCTGTAGCATGTCCCCAGTCTCTGACCGTCTCTTGTAGCATGTCCCCAGTCTCTGTCTGTCTCCTGTAGCATGTCCCCATTCTCTGATCGTCTCCTGTAGCATTTTCTACAAACTCTGACCGTCTCTTGTAGCATGTCCCCAGTCTCTGTCTGTCTCCTGTAGCATGTCCCCAGTCTCTGATCGTCTCCTGTAGCATGTCCCCAGTCTCTGACCGTCTCCTGTAGCATGTCCCCAGTCTCTGACATCTCTTGTAGCATGTCTGCAGTCTCTGACCGTCTCCTGTAGCATGTCTGTAGTCTCTGACCGTCTACTGTAGCATGTCTGCAGTCTCTGACCGTCTCCTGTAGCATGCCCCCAGTCTCTGACCGTCTCCTGTAGCATGCCCCCAGTCTCTGACCGTCTCCTGTAGCATGCCCCCAGTCTCTGACCGTCTCCTGTAGCATGCCCCCAGTCTCTGACCGTCTCCTGTAGCATGCCCCCAGTCTCTGACCGTCTCCTGTAGCATGCCCCCAGTCTCTGACCGTCTCCTGTAGCATGTCCCCAGTCTCTGACCGTCTCCTGTAGCATGTCCCCAGTCTCTGACCGTCTCCTGTAGCATTTTCTACAAACTCTGACCGTCTCCTGTAGAGTGTCTGCAGTCTCTGACCGTCTCCTGTAGTCTTCCGAAGCACTCCAGTCTGATATATACACACACATAGGAATTATTAATATAAGTTTCAGACAAAGGAATCCCATCCCGGCCCCCTGAGTGTAGATATCAGATCCTCCTCCATACAATGAGATTCTTCGAGAAGAAAACGGTTTCCGGTCTTCAATGGACTCCTCTGGGAAGTCTCTGATGTCCTCTATACAGGGAAGATCTCGGAGGACAGATAGTGGGAGTCGCTCATATACAGAGAATTAATGATGGTAATCTCCACACTCGCAATCACTTCATTTCAGACCGGAAATTACACCCAATACCGAAATGAAGATTCTCTGAGATTCCGATACAAATGGAGAACAAAGATTTTCTTGTAAAACTCAATTATTGTCTTCGCTGTGATGTCCAAATTCTGTTCCATTTCTAAGTGCCGGGAACGGGGGAAGCTGCTTTCATCTTCACATCAGTATGTGCCAGACATTTCCCTTTTCTCTTGTTTCCAAGCGGCCCCTTCAGTCATGTATAGTGGTACAGGCTCCTCCCTGTAATAAAAACTGCTCAGGCCCGGATCTAGCCCGTCTGATGTCGGAATGCAGGAAACGGGGGGTCAGCAGGGCAGAGGACGGGGGGTCAGCAGGGCAGAGGACGAGGGGTCAGCAGGGCAGAGGACGGGGGGGTCAGCAAGGCAGAGGACAGGGGGTCAGCAGGGCAGAAGACGGGACGTCAGCAGGGCAGAGGACGGGACGTCAGCAGGGCAGAGGACGGGACGTCAGGAGGGCAGAGGACGGGACGTCAGCAGGGCAGAGGACGGGACGTCAGCAGGGCAGAGGACGGGGGGTTAGCCGGGCAGAGGACAGGGGGTCAGCAGGGCAGAGGACGGGGGGTCAGCAGGGCAGAGGATGGCACATAAGCAGGGCATAGGATGGCACACAAGCATTGCAGAGGACAGAACATCAGCAGGGCAGAGGATGGCACATAAGCTGGGCAGAGGACAGGGGGGTCAGCAGGGCAGAGGACGGGGGGTAAAGCAGGGCAGAGGAAGGGACGTCAGCAGGGCAGAGGATGGGACGTCAGAAGGGCAGAGGACGAGGGGTCAGCAGGGCAGAGGGCCAAGCAGGGCCGTCAGCAGGTGATTGTAGAGGAATCGGTAGGGTAGTGTACAGGGAATGAGTAGAGCAGAGGACCAGGGTCTGGAGAGTGGAGGATAGGGATCATCACTGGAAGGACAGAGGACAGGGATCATCGCTGGAAGGACAGAGGACAGGGATCACCGCTGGATGGACAGGGATCACCACTGGAAGGACAGAGGACAGGGATCACTGCTGGAAGGACAGAGGACAGGGATCACCGCTGAGAGGACAGGGATCACCGCTGGAAGGACAGGGATCACCGCTGGAAGGACAGAGGGCAGGGATCACCGCTGGAAGGACAGAGGGCAGGGATCACCGCTGGAAGGACAGGGATCACCGCTGGAAGGACAGAGGGCAGGGATCACCGCTGGAAGGACAGAGGGCAGGGATCACTGCTGGAGGGGCAGAGGACAAGGATCACCGCTGGAAGGACAGAGGACAGGGATCAC
Source organism: Rana temporaria (assembly GCF_905171775.1). Lineage (NCBI taxonomy): Eukaryota > Metazoa > Chordata > Amphibia > Anura > Ranidae > Rana > Rana temporaria. Next base: position 149,663,857 of record NC_053498.1, read on the forward strand.
TGCTGGAAGGACAAAGGACAGGGATCACTGCTGGAAGGACAGGGATCACGCTGGAAGGACAGAGGACAGGGATCACCGCCTGTGAACTCCTCCAGGCATTTTGATATTTGCATAACTCCTCCCAAGGGCCAGCCCACTACTTACATCAGGGCTGAGGGACAATGTGCAGATATTTCTGATATGGATCCCGGCGATTGGAGGAAATCAATCAACATGTATGGCTGATAATGGAGATCAATTCTTTACTTACTTTCCTGCAGCGTAGACTTCAGCCGTGTCGAAAAGGTTAATTCCGTTATCGTACGCCAGCGTCATCAACTGCTCGGCCATCTGCAAAACCAAGTCAGAGTGTGAGATCCGGAACCACATACCACACTCGCCGTCAGGGCCGCCATCGGGAATTTTGGGGGCCCCTTACACAGCTTCAGGCATGGGCCCCCTGGGGGTGCTGCCGCGGCAAGTTGAGAAGGGGGCTTTGGGTGCTGACAAAAAAAAAAAAAAGGGGGATGCCATCTGGGAACCACCGGGCCCCTTAGAGGGGGGAGGGGGCTGTCGGTGCTGACGAAAAAATAAAAATGTAAAAAAAAGGGGATGCCATCCAGGCCCCTGGGGACCACCGGGCCCCTTAGAGGTCGGGGGCTTTGGGTGCTGATGGAAAAAAAAGGGGGGATGCCATCCGGGGCCCTGGGGACCACCGGGCTAGAGGTTAGGGGGCTTTGGGTGCTGATGAATAAAAAAATAAAAAAAGGGGGATGCCATCCGGGGGAAATGGGGACCACCGGGCCCCTTAGAGGTCGGGGGGCTTTGGGTGCTGATGGAAAAAAAAGGGGGGATGCCATCCGGGGCCCTGGGGACCACCGGGCTAGAGGTTAGGGGGCTTTGGGTGCTGATGAATGAAAAAAAAAAAGGGGGGATGCCATCCGGGGCCCTGGGGACCACCGGGCCCCTTAGAGGTCGGGGAGCTTTGGGTGCTGACAAAATAAAAAAAGGGGGGGGGGTGCCATCCGGGCCCCTTACAGGTGTACTAACAGTACCCCCCTGATGGCGGCCCTGCTCCCCGGACACTTTATTAGGTACACCTCTTCAGTTTCTTGGTGACACCGGCGGCGATCCGATCTCCACACCAGGCTTTCTCCCTGGTGTGGAGTGTTGTGCTCGGCCCCCTCCCTTGGACTACAGGAGAGTCAGGACGCCCACTAACACACATCTACTGAAGGTCCCAACGTCATTAATCCACCACCCCAAGTAAGCTACAAAAGGCGGGGCTAGGAATGCGTCACCTGCGTATTCACAAAGATCAGGAGACGGTGTTCCCAGAACCTCAGGTCACTGGCAATGGGGAGATTTCCATGGCAGTGGGGGTTGGGCAGGCCGTCTCTAAATTCCGGAGATTTTCAGTTTGGACGGCTGAGCCGCGATGATGTCGCCTGTCATGCGTGCAGCGCGGTCGCACACGCGGGTAATGTGATAAAGGCCCTCGCAGATCATTTGAATGCTTTCTCTCAGTAATCTGATCTCCTATGTAAGAGGAACCCGGCCCATCGTCATTTCCAATCGCTCCGGATGAGTGATCGGGATGTCGGACATTGAGAATACATTTTGTCCTACTCATGTAATCCAGTTGTCGCAGAATTAAACTCCTCTGTAATCTTATAGAATCACCCCGGAGCGCGCAATGACCCGCAGCGCGCAATGACCCGAGCGCACATAATGACCCGGAGCGCGCAATGACCCGGAGCGGGCAATGACCCGAGCGCACACAATGACCCGGAGCACACGCAATGACCCAGAGCGCACACAATGACCCGGAGCGCACACAATGACCCGGAGCGCACACAATGACCCGGAGCGCGCGCAATGACCCGGAGCGCACACAATGACCCGGAGCGCACACAATGACCCGGAGCGCACACAATGACCCGGAGCGCACACAATGACCCGAAGCGCACACAATGACCCGAAGCGCACACAATGACCCGGAGCGCACACAATGACCCGGAGCGCACACAATGACCCGGAGCACACGCAATGACCCGGAGCGCGCAATGACCCGGAGCACACACAATGACCCGGAGCGCACACAATGACCCGGAGCGCGCGCAATGACCCGGAGCGCACACAATGACCCGGAGCGGGCAATGACCCCAGAGCGGGCAATGACCCGGAGCACACACAATGACTCAGAGCGCACACAATGACCCGGAGCGCACACAATGACCCGGAGCGCACACAATGACTCAGAGCGCACACAATGACTCAGAGCGCACACAATGACTCAGAGCGCACACAATGACTCAGAGCGCACACAATGACTCAGAGCGCACACAATGACCCGGAGCGGACAATGACCCCGGAGCGTGCAATGACCCGGAGCGGGCAATGACCCGGAGCGCGCAATGACCCGGAGCGCGCAATGACGCGGAGCGCACACAATGACCCGGAGCGCACACAATGACCCGGAGCACACACAATGACCCGGAGCGCACACAATGACCCGGAGCGCACACAATGACCCGGAGCGCACACAATGACCCGGAGCGCACACAATGACCCGGAGCGCACACAATGACCCGGAGCGCACACAATGACCCGGAGCGCACACAATGACCCGGAGCACACACAATGACCCGGAGCGCACACAATGACCCGGAGCGCACACAATGACCCGGAGCACACACAATGACCCGGAGCGCACACAATGACCCGGAGCGCACACAATGACCCGGAGCGCACAATTTTGCATGAATTACGGCATCAATGCGGAGTGGCATGGAGGGGATCAGCCAGGGGCACTGCTGAGGTGTTATGGAAGTCCAGGTTACTTTGATAGTGGCCTTCACCTCGTCAGTATTGTTGGGTTTGGTGACTCTCATCTTCCTCTTGACAATACCCCACAGGTTCTATATGGGGTTCAGGTCAGGCCAATCAAGCACAGTGATCCCATGATCATGTGACCAGGTATTGGTAGTTTTGGCAGTGTGGGAGGTGCCAAGTCCTGCTGGAAAATGAACTCAGCATCCCCATAAAGCTGGTATCTAGAGGGAAGCATGAAGTGCTCTAGAATTTCCTGCTAGACGGCTGAGCTGACTTTGGACTTTATAAAACACACAGAGGTCCAACACCGGCAGATGACACGACTCCCCATTCCGCATTGATGCAGTAATTCATGCAAAAGGAGCCCCGACCAGAGCCTGCCCTACCCTGTCCATATATATTATCCTAGGCCTGTCCATATTCTACCCTAGGCCTGCCTGTATACTGCCCTAGGCCTGTCCATAGAAATAATACAGCGCCGGCGTTTGCCATTATCCTGGGTGCAGATTGGCGCAGATGAAGCTCCAGGCCCGCCCGCTCCCAAGGGAATCCTGCCAGCTGCCCCTTCCCCTGCCCCCGCCAGCAGATCCTCCCTTTGTGGGCCTTTACGAGAAACAAAACGATCGGCACAAAGCCGCATGAATATTTAAAGCGCTAAAGACTCGGCCAAGTGTTCCTGTTGTGTGTGCGACCGTAAGATGATCCGCTCCGGCCAGGTGAGCGGCTGCACCTTCCCCCCCCCCCCCCCCCACCTGGAGGACCACCTGTCACCTCCGCCCCACAATGACGGGGGCAGTCAGCGTTGACCCCCAGGGTCCCGGGAGACTTGGTTTTGAAGGTGCGAGCTCCGGGACCGTTCCTCCCTATCCTGGCCTCAGTGATACGTCTGCAGCCGGAGCAGCGCTGAAACTTCCACCCTTCATATTTGTTCTATGATAAGTGAGGATGATGATGACGCTCCAACGCTTGCCTCTCCAAAAGCAAGGAAGCAATGGCGGCTCCGGTACTTCACACCCAACAGGCCCAACTCAGAGTGAATAATAAAAAAAATGGATCTCTGTGCCTGCACTGCAAGGGTTAATTGCTCTTCTTGATCCAGGGGAAGTAAAAAAATAATGCAAGGGGGGACTCTGATGCAAAGGGGGGGACTATGACGCAAAGGGGGGGACTATGACGCAAAGGGGGGGGACTATGACGCAAAGGGGGGGGACTATGACGCAAAGGGGGGGGACTCTGATGGGGATCCTGAGATGAGGACACTGAGGAAGACCCTGAGGTAAGCAGGAAGTTTAATGAGGACACTTGATGTACAGAGGGACTCTGATGAGCACCTCTGAGGTAAGTGGGGACCCTAAAAATAGGGGAAGGACCCTGACTGATACACCTGAAGTAAGGGGGGGGACTTTGGTGGGGACAGTTGATGTAGGGGGAAGCTGAGGGGGATCCTGATGTAAAAAGGGGGACTCTGAAGGGGACCCTGGTGTAAAAGGGGGACTCTGAAGGGGACCCTGGTGTAAAAGGGGGACTCTGAAGGGGACCCTGGTGTAAAAGGGGGACTCTGAAGGGGCCCCTGGTGTAAAAGGGGGACTCTGAAGGGGACCCTGGTGTAAAAGGGGGACTCTGAAGGGGACCCTGGTGTAAAAGGGGGACTCTGAAGGGGACCCTGGCGTAAAAGGGGGACTCTGAAGGGGACCCTGGCGTAAAAGGGGGACTCTGAAGGGGACCCTGGCGTAAAAGGGGGACTCTGAGGGGGACCCGGGGGAAAAAGGGGGACTCTGAAGGGGACCCTGGCGTAAAAGGGGGACTCTGAAGGGGACCCTGGCGTAAAAGGGGGACTCTGAAGGGGACCCTGGCGTAAAAGGGGGACTCTGAAGGGGACCCTGGCGTAAAAGGGGGACTCTGAAGGGGACCCTGGCGTAAAAGGGGGACTCTGAAGGGGACCCTGGTGTAAAAGGGGGACTCTGAAGGGGACCCTGTTGTAAAAGGGGGATTCTGAAGGGGACCTCGGTGTATAAGGGGGACTCTGATGGGGATGCTGATGTAAAAAGGGGGACTCTGAGGGGGATGCTGATGTAAAAAGGGGGACTCTGATGGGGACACTGATGTTTTGGAGGGACTCTGATAAGAACCCTGATGTATAGGGGTACTCTGATTGGGACCCTTATTTATAGGGGAGATTCTGATGGGAACCCTAATGTGTGGGGGGGACTCTAATGGGGATCCTGATGTATGGGTGGGGGGACTTTGATTGGGCCCCTTAAAGAGACTCTGATAGGGGCCCTTATTTATAGGGGAGACTCTGATGTAAGTGGGGTTTCCTATGGGGACCGTGATGTATTGGGGGGACTCTGATGGGGATCCTGATACAAGGGGGGTGCTGATGAGGACTAACCTATGAATATTTGTAGAATATACAATGGGGTCCTAGAAAGTTGGGAGCCCCATGATTCTGAATCCCGGGTGGCCCCCCAGCGGGGCAGGTAGGTGGGGAACACAATGTAAATGGAGTTGAATTTCATTTAGTAATTTCCCGACAATCCTAGTGAATTGCTGCCACAAAAATCCCCCAGAATCCTCGGAGTCTCGGATTAGGCCGCCCTCCCACAAGCCCCAAAAAATAGGTCATCCTGCCGGAGAGCGGACAGATGTACGCGGCCGCCGCGCCTCCTACTTAGCCCCAATTACTTTTCTTAACAGCTGCCCAACGTTATTTATAAACGGGAAGTCCGTCTTTCTTACCTCGTCTGTGATCTGACCTCCAAACGTCACCCATGTTCCTTCAAAGAGAGAGAAAGGAAAGAGTCAGGAGGAGAATCTTCAGCATGCCGGGAACACCAAACCAAGGTCGCCTCCAAAAACCAACCCCCCCCCCCACCCCACACCCAACGGCAACCGAGAAAGGGAATGTAATACATTGTACAATCTATAGATACACAGATATGACATGTAATACATTGTATCCTCTATAGATACATAGATGACATGTAATACATTGTATCATCTATATACAGAGATATGATATGTAATACATTGTATCATCTATAGATACAGAGATATGATATGTAATACATTGTATCCTCTATAGATACAGAGATATGATATGTAATACACTGTATCCTCTATAGATACAGAGATATGACATGTAATACATTGTATCCTCTATAGATACAGAGATATGATATGTAATACACTGTATCCTCTATAGATACAGAGATATGATATGTAATACATTGTACAATCTATAGATACAGAGATAGGGAATGTAATACATCGTATCCTCTATAGATACAGAGATATGATATGTAATACATTGTATCCTCTATAGATACAGAGATAGGGAATGTAATACATTGTATCATCTATAGATACAGAGATATGACATGTAATACATTGTATCCTCCATAGATACAGAGATATGATATGTAATACATTGTATCCTCTATAGATACAGAGATATGATATGTAATACATTGTATCCTCTATAGATACAGAGATATGATATGTAATACATTGTATCCTCTATAGATACAGAGATATGATATGTAATACATTGTATCCTCTATAGATACAGAGATATGACATGTAATACATTGTATCCTCTATAGATAAAGAGATAGGGAATGTAATACTTTGCACCGGTGCAATTTGTAATGTAATTTGACAGTTCCAAATCGCATGACAGGTGGCAGCCTGTTGCTGGCAATGGAACTGTTCACATCAGTGCGACTCTGACTTTGCGATGCTACACCAATTTTTTTTTAAAAAGGTTCCTGCACCATTAGTTGCGATTTAAGGTGCGACTTTCATAGATATCTGCGCATTTAGTCGCACAGATGTCAGCTAAGTCGCACTGAAATGCAGCTTTGAAATCGTGTGACTTCAAGTTAAGGCATACAATGTCACAGTCAGATTGGGTGTGACCGATTGGGTGTGACCGTTAGGATGCTGGCAGCAGGGGTTAGTCATGGTTGTTATGACGCTGGCAGCAGGGATGAGTCACGGTTGTTAGGACGCTGGCAGCAGGGATGAGTAATGGTTGTTACGTTGCTGGCAGCAGGGATGAGTCATGGTTGTTAGGAAGCTGGCAGCAGGGATGAGTCATGGTTGTTAGGACGCTGGCAGCAGGGATGAGTCACGGTTGTTAGGACGCTGGCAGCAGGGATGAGTCATGGTTGTTAGGACGCTGGCAGCAGGGATGAGTCATGGTTGTTAGGAAGCTGGCAGCAGGGATGAGTCATGGTTGTTAGGACGCTGGCAGCAGGGATGAGTCACGGTTGTTAGGACGCTGGCAGCAGGGATGAGTCATGGTTGTTAGGACGCTGGCAGCAGGGATGAGTCATGGTTGTTAGGACGCTGGCAGCAGGGATGAGTCATGGTTGTTAGGACGCTGGCAGCAGGGATGAGTCACGGTTGTTAGGACGCTGGCAGCAGGGATGAGTAATGGTTGTTAGGTTGCTGGCAGCAGGGATGAGTCATGGTTGTTAGGACGCTGGCAGCAGGGATGAGTCACGGTTGTTAGGACGCTGGCAGCAGGGATGAGTCACAGTTGTTAGGACGCTGGCAGCAGGGATGAGTCATGGTTGTTAGGACGCTGGCAGCAGGGATGAGTCATGGTTGTTAGGTCGCTGGCAGCTGGGATGAGTCATGGTTGTTAGGACGCTGGCAGCAGGGATGAGTCATGGTTGTTAGGTCGCTGGCAGCAGGGATGAGTCATGGTTGTTAGGACGCTGGCAGCAGGGATGAGTCATGGTTGTTAGGACGCTGGCAGCAGGGATGAGTCATGGTTGTTAGGATGCTGGTAGCAGGGATGAGTCATGGTTGTTAGGACGCTGACAGCAGGGATGAGGCCTGGTTGTTAGGACGCTGACAGCAGGGGTGAGTCATGGTTGTTAGGACGCTGGCAGCAGGGATGAGGCCTGGTTGTTAGGACGCTGGCAGCAGGGATGAGTCATGGTTGTTAGGACGCTGGCAGCAGGGATGAGTCATGGTTGTTAGGACGCTGGCAGCAGGGATGAGTCATGGTTGTTAGGACGCTGGCAGCAGGGATGAGTCATGGTTGTTAGGATGGTGGCAGCAGGAATGAGTCATGGTTGTTAGGACGCTGACAGCAGGGGTGAGTGATGGTTGTTAGGTCGCTGGCAGCAGGGATGAGTCATAGCTGTTAAGGATGTGGCGGGTGCCAGCTCCTTAACAACCAGCAGTATTTGTTAAATAGCACGTAAACCTTTAATGAATTGAGTTTTTCAATATCGCATGCAAAATTCTGTGAATTGCGCTCCATGTCTCCCTGACTCCTCCCCCCCCCCCTCCCCCCACATTTACTTTAATAGATCTCCGCAGCACTATTGTCTTCCTTTCCTGGGTGAGAAGGAAGTTTCTTTGCTCAACATGCACTGAACGTATAACTGGTGTGACTTACCTAAGCCGAGGCAGGAGACCCGGAGGCCGGACTTTCCGAGGTTTCTGAAAAATAAAGAGACAGTTTGTGAACGATGCGACTTAAAGCAGGACTCCGGGCAAAACGCACAGCATGGAGCGACGTTATCTGCATAAAGACTGGAGTTCTATCCAGCAACTTGTGTGACTCGTAAGGACGGCACAGTCAGGAGGGTGACACCATGCTGGCAACACTCTCTGAAGAGCGATCTGCTTTGGGATCGCTCTTCCGAGAACATTTGATTATCAGTGAGGTGACCTTGTATTGTCTCCTGACCACCTGTAAAATGCTTTAACCCCTTCATCCCTAACACTAGCGTGCCCCAACTGCGTACAGTGTCTGGACACTTGCAGAGCATGTGTACACCCCCAACCACTGCCTCTGCAGCTAAAGGGGGGTGACAATTGGTGGGCAGTAAAAGTGTGGCTCAACTGTGCATCCCCCAATCACTAGGGTGAGTGACCCCCTAGGTTTAAGAGATGCAACTCATTTTTAAACCATTATCTCTGCTCCACCATGTTCCCTGTTCCCAAGCCACAGAAAACCGATTTGCTCCTAGCGTTGCCGTTCCCTCTCCCAGTCTGAGTGCTGCTGTGCGGGGATTAGAAGATACATTGGGGTAATTATGTTGGTTTTACGTTAAAAGCATTTATACCGAGTTCTGTGTTTTTTTTTTTTTTTACATGCCTGGAGTTTGCTATTTACTTAACATATTCTTCAGAGCCTTAGGAAGAACAATGACCTACATGCGGAGGATCCGGCTACAGAGGATCGTATAATGGAGTCTTCATCAACCAATCATCACAGGAATACACATCAGGACAAAATGTAGTCAGTTATCCTGATAGTGAGCCACTGGATTTTACTACGAGCAACGCTGGAGGGGGGACACAGCACACGCAGGGCGCACACACAGGCTCCAAAGGGGGCGCACACACGCTCCGCGCAGGGCTTTCACACACCACACGCAGAGCACACACACAGGGCGCACACACACACGCGCGGCGCACACGCACCACGCAGAGAGCGCACACACACGCACCACGCAGAGAGCACACACACGCACCACACAGGGCGCGCACACACACACGCACCACGCAGGGCGCACACACACCTCGCGCAGGGCGCACACACACTCCACGCAGAGCACACACCCCACACAGAGCACACACACCCCACGCAGGGCGGGCACACACCCCACGCAGAGCACACACAAGCTCCACAAGATCCCTGTGGATCTGTTTATTAGTCTTTCTTGCTTTCCTCTTCTCTTTCTTTTCTCATTCTTTTTTTCACCCCCTGATTTGATTTGCTTTTCTCCAGTTATGCCTCTTGCGCTTAGACACTGCCCTAATGGGCCAGTATTTGGCGCATTATAAATCCATTAAATCAATCGATCAATCCACGCAGGGCGCGCACACACACCACGCAGGGCGCACAAACACTCCACGCAGGGCGCACACACACTCCACGCAGGGCGCACACACACTCCAAGCAGAGCGCACGCGCTCCACGCAGGGCGCACACACACGCTCCACGCAGAGCACACACATGCTCCACGCAGAGCACACACACGCTCCACGCAGAGCACACACACACACTCCACACAGAGCACACACACGCTCCATGCAGGGCGCACACACACTCCATGCAGAGCACACACACACTACATGCAAGCTGTGAACCCCGCTAAGTCTTAGACAATGGCCAGCAGTAGAGAACCATTTTCACAATTCAATCTACTAACAGCTTAAAGCCAAATTCAACTTTCAGCTCCAATCAGCTGAGCATGAAAGCAAAAGGTGTGCAAAGTCCTTCATGTAATTTTCTTTGGAAAGCAGCCACAGCCGGAGTGGAAAAGCCTATTCCCTGCCAGCGCATTGAAGAGAAGGACCTTCCCTTGCTCTCTGTGTGGAAGCCATAGTCTTTCTGCAGAGACATCGGCTTGAAGAAGAGCAGCATTATGCAACATACGGTTCTATTATCACAAACTGCGCTCTAAGAGCGCACAGGTCCCCTTTGTCAAGGCAAGTCTGTGTGTGGGGGATGGATGGATCTTTTGTCTGTAAAGGTCTGTCAGATGGCAGATAGAAAGACTCAAAGTAACATTGTTTATAAACATTGATCAGACAAGAGATAGAGAGATACAAAGTAACATTGTTTATAAACATTGATCAGACGGGAGATAGAGAGATACAAAGTAACATTATTTATAAACATTGATCAGACGGGAGATAGAGAGATACAAAGTAACATTGTTTATAAACATTGATCAGACGGGAGATAGAGAGATACAAAGTAACATTGTTTATAAACATTGATCAGACGGGAGATAGAGAGATACAAAATAACATTGTTTATAAACATTGATCAGACAGGAGATAGAGAGATACAAAGTAACATTGTTTATAAACATTGATCAGACGGGAGAGAGATACAAAGTAACATTGTTTATAAACATTGATCAGACAGGAGATAGAGAGATACAAAGTAACATTGTTTATAAACATTGATCAGACGGGAGAGAGAGAGATACAAAGTAACATTGTTTATAAACATTGATCAGACGGGAGATAGAGAGATACAAAGTAACATTGTTTATAAACATTGATCAGACGGGAGATAGAGAGATACAAAGTAACATTGTTTATAAACATTGATCAGACGGGAGATAGAGAGATACAAAGTAACATTGTTTATAAACATTGATCGGAGAGGAGATAGTGAGATACAAAGTAACATTGTTTATAAACATTGATCAGACAGGAGATAGAGAGATACAAAGTAACATTGTTTATAAACATTGATCAGAGAGAGAGATACAAAGTAACATTGTTTATAAACATTGATCAGACAGGAGAGAGAGAGATACAAAGTAACATTGTTTATAAACATTGATCAGACGGGAGATAGAGAGATACAAAGTAACATTGTTTATAAACATTGATCAGACAGGAGATAGAGATACAAAGTAACATTGTTTATAAACATTGATCAGACAGGAGAGAGAGAGATACAAAGTAACATTGTTTATAAACATTGATCAGACGGGAGATAGAGAGATACAAAGTAACATTGTTTATAAACATTGATCGGAGAGGAGATACAGAGATACAAAGTAACATTGTTTATAAACATTGATCAGATGGGAGATAGAGATACAAAGTAACATTGTTTATAAACATTGATCAGACGGGAGATAGAGAGATACAAAGTAACATTGTTTATAAACATTGATCAGACGGGAGATAGAGAGATACAAAGTAGCATTGTTTATAAACATTGATCAGACGGGAGATAGAGAGATACAAAGTAACATTGTTTATAACTAGTGTCATGTGTCCTGAGACCATTCATGTGGGGGGGGGGGGGCTTCTCAGCCAAGAGAGTGGGGGGCTCACGCACAACTTTGCCTGAGAACACCGCCATGAATAAAGACCGATACAAACACAAATGGAAGGTCCATCAGCCACAGCTCAAGGGAACCCCTAGAAACGTCTGGAGAACCCGTCGGGTTCCACTGAACCCTGCTTGAGAACGATTGGCCTAGAAAGTACTTCTTTTATATACAAGATAAACATTTTCATTTCTTTGGGTAAAATATGAAACGCTGGAATCCTTTAGTTTCCGATTCCAATAGAACTTTTCCTTTCATCTCACCTGATGGCAGAAGGAGGTCTTGGCATTTTATAGAGCCGCCTTTCTCAACCTTGGCTAGCTAGAGGAACCTTTAAAATCATGTTCAGGTCTAGAGGAACCCCTTCTAAGAGCAATTCATTGGGGGACAGAGGGTGGGGATATAAGAAGGGAGGAAAGGAATGGAGGGAAGGAAGGAAGGAGGGAAGGAAGGGAAGGGAAGGGAGGGGAAGGAAGGAAGTAAGGGAGGGAGAGAGGGAAGGGAGGGAGAGAGGGAAGGGAGGGATAGAGAGGGAAGGGAGGGAAGGAAGGAAGGAAGGAAGGGGAGGAAGGATGGGGAGGGAGGATGGGGGGGGAGGGAGGACGGGGGGGGGGGGGGGGGGGGAGGGGGGGGGGGGGGGAGGGGAGGAGAGGGAGGGAGGGGAGGGAAGGGGAGGGAGGGGAGGAGAGGAGAGGAAAGGAGGGAGGAAAGAAAGGGAGGAATGAAAGGGAGGGAGAAGAGGGAGGAAAGGGGGAGGGAAGGGAGGAAGGGGAGAGGGAAGGGAGGAAGGGGAGAGGGAAGGGAGGAAGGGGAGAGGGAAGGGAGGGGAGGGAAGGGAAGGGAGGGGAGGGAGGGGGAGGGAAGGGAGAGAAGGCAGGGGAAGGGAGAAAGGGGAGAGGGAAGGGAGGGAGGGAGGGAGGGAGGGAAGGGAAAGGAGGGAGGGAAGGGAGAGAAGGCAGGAGAAGGGAGGGGAAGGGAAGGGAGGGGATGGCAGGGAGGGGGGAGGGAGTGAAAAGTACATTTTCATTGTGAAGTTAGAAGTAGAAGTTGAAGTGTCAACACAAGGTTGGGGAGGGGGCAGGAGGGGGGGCAGCGGAGGGGAGGGGGCGGGAGGGTGGAGATGGCAGGGAAGGGGGAGGGAGTGCAAAGTACATTTTTATTGTGAAGTTAGAAGTGTCAACACAAGGTTGTCAAAAACGCAAAGAATTTAATTTGCTATCTATTTGCCTACAATCCTATTGGCTACTCTTTGCACCTCCAGTGCTCCTGCTTATAAATGAGGCTCCCAGAGGGCGGGGGAGGGACGGGGCAGTTTTTGACAGATGCTGGATGTTATGTCTATCAATGTATTAACCCGGAATCATCAGATTACGCCACCCAATCCCCTTTTCCTCGCCGGCAAAGCCTTCTCCTCGGCGCTACACATGTTCTTCACAGAGTTTAATTATGTCCTTCAGGCATAAAACATGAGCAGATGTGACGAGGTCTTCCCAGTTCTCTCTCCGACTTACATAAACTTCTACAATGACACTGAGGCTCCGGTACAGGCAGACGCTACGGATACAGCACAATGCTGGAATCCCCCCAACCCCACCATGGAACACTACGGATACAGCACAATGCTGGAATCCCCCCCAACCCCACTATGGAACACTACGGATACAGCACAATGCTGGAATCCCCCCCAACCCCACCATGGAACACTACGGATACAGCACAATCAGGGCTGGACTGGGACAAAAATTTGGCCCTGGACTTCATCCAGACTGGCCCACTTTGACATGTCTCTCCCATGGCGGCCGGACAACTATAGCCCGCCCCCCCCCCCCGGCCACCCAAGCCCCCACTCCCCCTTTACTAGCCACTAGTCATTCTATTTTAATAGAGTAGAACGACTGGTACTCTTATGGGCAGTACCAGTGGGGAAGCTAGACATTATTTCACCCGGGGCAAAGAATCAGTTTGGTGCCCCCCCCCCCCCCCCAAGTTTAGGCAGAAGTGAGAAACTCCCAGGCCATAGCTGTTGAGTCAGCTGTCTGTCCCCTCCCCCATACTCCTCTATCCCCCCCCCCATGCCCCTCTGGTCCTCCTCTTGCTTCTCTGTTCCCTCAAGGTGAGGGCTGCAGGAAGGGAGAGACAGAGGAGTGGAGGGGGGGCAGCGGTCCGCTGTCACTGAAGACGGCCCACTGAGTCATCGGCCCACCGGGAAACTCCCTGTAGTCCCAATGGCCAGTCCATCCCTGAGCACAATGCTGGAATCCCCCCAACCCCCACTCCATTGTGATGGGTCTCCTAATCTGTTTTTTCAAATGCAATTTTTGGGGGAAAAACATTTCTTTTTAATTATTTTAATGCAAAAAAACACGATACACAACCCATTTTTAAAGATGATGTTACGCTGAGTAAGCAGATACCAAACAAGTCACGCTTTAAAATTGCGCATGCTCGTGCAACGGCGACAAACAACGTAAATTTTACTATCCATATATTTAAAAAAAAAGAAAAGTGGAGTCACTCTTTAAGACTATGCAATCTATGGAACTCAGAATAAACTTTATAGAAATCTGAATACGCTCAAAATCCAATCAAATTATATGAAATATTCATAACCTGATATTAGGCAGAATTTTTTTTTTTTTTATTAGATGTAAAGCTGAACTTCAGGTATGATCTGTATTATATAACCACTTGCCCTCAGGAAGATTTACCCCCCCCCCCCACCCTTCACCAGACCATCTTTTGCGATGCGGCACTGCATTACTTTAACCACTTAAGCCTCGGACCTTTAGGCAGGTAAAAGGACCCGGCCAGTTTTTGCGATTCGGCACTGCGTCACTTTAACTGACAATTGCGCGGTCGTGCGACGTGGCTCCCAAACAAAATTTACGTCCTTTTTTCCCCACAAATAGAGCTTTCTTTTGGTGGTATTTGATCACCTCTGCGGTTTTTATTTGTTGCGCTATAAACAAAAATAGAGCGACAATTTTGAAAAAAAAAAAAAACAATATTTTTAACTTTTTGCAATAATAAATATCCCCCAAAAATATATATATATATTTTTTTTCCTTCGTTTATGCCGATACGTATTCTTCTACCTATTCTTGGTAAAAAAAATCTCAATAAGCGTTTATCGATTGGTTTGCGCAAAATTTATAGCGTTTACAAAATAGGGGATAGTTTTATTGCATTTTTATAAAAAAATATTTTTTACTACTAATGGCGGCGATCAGCGATTTTTTTTGTGACTGCGACATTATGGCGGACACTTCGGACAATTTTGACACATTTTTGGGACCATTGTCATTTTCACAGCAAAAAAATGCATTGTTTACTCTGAAAATTATGGGAGTTAACCACTAGGGGGCGCTGAAGGGGTTAAGTGTGACCTCATCTGTGTTCCTAACTGTAGGGGGGCGGAGCTGGACGTGTGACATCATTGATCGTGTTTCCCTATAACAGGGAACACGCGATCAATGAGAGCGCCTCTGTGAAGAACAGGGAAGGTGTGTTTACACACGACTCTCCCCGTTCTTCAGCTCCGGGGACCGATCGCGGGACTCCAGCGGCGATCGGGTCCCAGATCCCGCGGCCGCAGTCACGGAGCTTCGGACCGGGTCGTGGGCGTGCACCCGCACCCCCCACGGCTGGGCACTTAAAGAGGACGTACCTGCACGTACATGTGCCCAGCTGTGCCATTCTGCCGAGGTATATGTGCAGGAGGCGGTCCTTAAGTGGTTAACTGACAAATGCGCTGTACCCAAATAAAATGTCCTTTTTTTTACCACAAATAGAGCTTTCCGACCACCTCTGTGGTTGTTTATTTTTTTGCGCTCTAAACGAATTGTTTAAAAATTGTTTAGGCCAATCACGGCTGATCACGATGTAAACAGGAAGAGCCGTTGATCGGCTCTTCCTCACTCGCGTCTGACAGACGCGAGTAGAGGAGAGCCGATCGGCGTCTCTCCTGACAGGGGGGGTTTGCACTGATTGGTTATCAGCGCAGCCCCCCCTCGGATGCCCACACTGGACCACCAGGGAGTGTCCCCCGGTGCTCAATAGAGCAAAAATAGGAAAGAAAAAAAAAAAAATTGAACATAATCGATGCCAATCAGTGCCCACAAATCAGTGCCCAGTGAAGATCATCTGCATGGAGTATGTATGGATCCTCGAAAGTTTTCATGGCTTTCCATTGCAAATTCTGGTTTCCATCCTGAACCCCAAGGCATATGCCGCGTACACACGATCGGTCAATCCGATTAAAACGGTCTGATGGATTTTTCCATCAGTTATCCGATGAAGCTGACTGATGGTCAGTCGCGCCTACACACCATCAGTTAAAAAAACGATCGCGTCAGAACGCGGTGACGTACGACGGCACTATAAAGGGGAAGTTCCATTCGGATGGCGCCACTCTTGGGGCTGCTTTAGCTGATTCCGTATTAGTAAAAGACGATTCGCGCTTTTCTGTTACAGCGTGAGGATGTGCGATCTCCATTACGAACGCGAGTTTTACCAGAACGAGCGCTCCCGCCCCCTAATTTAGTCTGAGCATGCGTGGATTTTTAACCGATGGACGTGCCTACAGACGATCGCTTTTTTTTTTTTTCTATCGGTTAGGTATCCATCAGATCATTTTAAAACAAGTTCCATTTTTTTTAACCGATGGATAAATAACCAATGGGGCCCACACGCGATCGGTTTGGTCGGATGAAAACGGTCCATCAGACCAAACCGATCGTGTGTACGCGGCAATACTGTACTGGTGGGTTAGGTGGCTGCCGGGTAAAATGGCTTTGCTTGGGGAGGGTGGCCGGGACATTAGAGTGTCAGCTGCTTCCAGGGCCGGTGTCTGTGCCGGAGCTAAAGAGATAAGTGAAATAAATCTCTATACAGATAGGATTGTCTATAATCCCTCCATAGGCAATGTGAGGAGCGCTGATAACCAAGTGCATGGAGTCCCGACATTGATAGACATCATAGGGAACCCTCGGCCTCCTGTACATTGCTATCAATGGGTGACTACAACTCCTTATTCTTTATGGAAAAAAGAAATGTTCCTGGACTGCCGCACTCTGATAGGCCATTTATTGAAGCAAAATAAACAAAGGATAAAATCCAAAGCTGTATGACATCCAAACAATTCATGCAACGCTGCAATCAATTAGTCATAGCTAAGCATCTATCCATGATGTGAAACATGTCGGCTTTTTTGTCCCCCATGTCCACTTTCTACCATTGATTGCAGTGTTGCATGAATTTTTGGATGTCATACAGCTTTGGATTTTATCCTTTGTTTATTTTGCTTCAATAAATCGCCAATCAGAGTGCGGCAGTCCAGGAACATTTCTTTTTTTCCACGGATCAGCGCAAAGTCTGCACCTGTCAGTACTACAGGGCGGGAGCACAGCATAGGTCGCAGGGCTTGGAGCGGCACTCTTTTCCATCCTTATTCTTTATATGTGCCCAATTCTCTTATATGGGGTATTGTGATGTGTGAAGGTTCACCTAGCCCAGGGGGGCTTCAAACTTTGGAAACAAAGTGATAGGTTGCTGTCCTTCAAACTTCAAAGGGGCCGGACTGTGGCCAGTGGGAGTAGATAATATCCTGACATCAGTTGGAGTAAACAATACCTCAAGATTGGCGGTCTATGGGAGTTAAAAATGTACATTATTGGTGTCAGTGGGAGGAATAGTGTCCCATCATTGGTGTCAGTGGGAGGAATAGTGTCCCGTCATTGGTGTCAGTGGGAGGAAAAGTGTCTCATCATTGGTGTCAGTAGGAGGAATAGTGTCCCATTATTGGTGTCAGTAGGAGGAATAGTGTCCCATTATTGGTATCAGTGGGAGGAATAGTGTCCCATCATTGGTATCAGTGGGAGGAATAGTGTCTCATCATTGGTGTCGGTGGGAGGAATAGTGTCCCATCATTGGTGTCGGTGGGAGGAATAGTGTCCCATCATTGGTGTCACTGGGAGGAATAGTGTCCCATCATTGGTATCAGTGGGAGGAATAGTGTCCCATCATTGGTGTCAGTGGGAAGAATAGTGTCCCATCATTGGTGTCAGTGGGAAGAATAGTGTCCCATCATTGGCGTCAGACAGAGGAATAGTGTCCCATTCTTGATGACGGTGGGAGGAATAGTACCCCATAATGGGTGTCAGTCAGAAAATTAGTTGCCCATTTCTGGTGTCAGTGCCGTTTTTCCATGGAAGTGCCCAAACGGTGGCATAAAGACAAGCAACGGGCCACAGTTTGGAGAATCGTGCGTTATGGACGTCTGCATAGCAGATTAACAATTGATGGCACCGCCAAGCATCTAGGAAAAGGGCAACGTGTTTCTTATCCATCACTGTGAACCTAGTTTGACCTATGGCAGCTGCTCAAGACCATTTCTGTCTGATCAATTTCATTAAAGCACCCCCTCCCCCTTTCTAAAAATAAGCACCACTCCCCTCTGTGAGCATAAAGGTACATGTTCGGCCGAGCCCAGAGTACGCGTTTAGCCAAGCCAAGAGTACAGCTCCTCAGCCTGCTGCTTCTCCTTGCAGCCCCTGTACAGCTCCTCAGCCTGCTGCTTCTCCTTGCAGCCCCTGTACAGCTCCTCAGTCTGCTGCT
The DNA here is from genome assembly GCF_905171775.1 of Rana temporaria. Lineage (NCBI taxonomy): Eukaryota > Metazoa > Chordata > Amphibia > Anura > Ranidae > Rana > Rana temporaria. The sequence continues at coordinate 149,682,120 of NC_053498.1, forward strand.
TCTCCTTGCAGCCCCTGTACAGCTCCTCAGCCTGCTGCTTCTCCTTGCAGCCCCTGTACAGCTCCTCAGTCTGCTGCTTCTCCTTGCAGCCCCTGTACAGCTCCTCAGTCTGCTGCTTCTCCTTGCAGCCCCTGTACAGCTCCTCAGCCTGCTGCTTCTCCTTGCAGCCCCTGTACAGCTCCTCAGCCTGCTGCTTCTCCTTGCAGCCCCTGTACAGCTCCTCAGTCTGCTGCTTCTCCTTGCAGCCCCTGTACAGCTCCTCAGTCTGCTGCTTCTCCTTGCAGCCCCTGTACAGCTCCTCAGCCTGCTGCTTCTCCTTGCAGCCCCTGTACAGCTCCTCAGCCTGCTGCTTCTCCTTGCAGCCCCTGTACAGCTCCTCAGCCTGCTGCTTCTCCTTGCAGCCCCTGTACAGCTCCTCAGCCTGCTGCTTCTCCTTGCAGCCCCTGTACAGCAGATCTGGAGTGCGATCGGAAGAAGCAGCACGAGGAGCGCAAGAACCAGTTCATGTGCCGACAACGAGCATGATGATAGAAGGAGAGAGCAGAGCGATAGAATAATGATCTTATCGGTCTGCTGCTTCTCCTTTCACTGTCCCAGCCACAGGGTGAGGATGAGACCTGTAAGTGCTACTCGACTGCATCAGAGAAAAATCAGGTCCGCTGCCGTGCCAGACAGGGCTGTGCTGTGCAGCGGAGCTGTGTAAATCCCAGAACTGGATGGACAAAATAAAAAACTACAAATCCTTTTTGCTGAAGTCCGGCTTTACCTGCGTTATCTATACTTTTAGGGCCAGATTCTCGTAGATCTGCGTATCTACGAGCGGGGCGTAGCGTATGCCATCAACGCTACGCCGCCGCAACTTACTGGAGCAAGTGCTGTATTCTCCAAGCACTTGTTCCGTAATTTGCGGCGGCGTAGTCTAAATGGCCCGGCGTATCCCCGCGTAAATCAAAGGGGGCGGCTTGTATTTAAATTAAGCTCGCCCCGGTGCCGAACGAACTGCGCATGCGCCGGCCTTAAATGTAGCCCAGTGCGCATGCTCCGTAGTACGCCGCAAATACATTGTTTGCGACGTGAACGTAATTAACGCACAGCCCTATTCGCGACGAGTTACGTAAACAACGGAAAAACCCGACGCTGTCCCGACGGCCATACGGCATACGGCGGACCGACGTAAGGTTACCGCTCATATAGCAGGGGTAACCTTACGCTTACGGAAACAACGTAAACTACGGCGAAGCGGCGCAAAAACGTTCGGGAATTGGCGTATCGGCTCATTTGCATATGCGACGCTGAAATCGACGTAAAAGCCACCTAGCGGCCAGCGTAGTATTGCATTTAGGATCCGACGGTGTAAGTGACTTTCGCCAGTCGGATCCTAGCCTAATTCCGGCGTATCTTGTTTTGAGAATACAAAACAATGATACGCCGGCGGGAATTTCGAATTACGCCGGGGGATCTGTAGATACACCGGCGTAACTCTTTTGAGAATCTTAATGTTCAATAAAAAGCGTCTCCAAAATGACTTCTCACTCCTGCGCCCCAAACTAAAGGAGGGGGGCGCCGTGCCCGGCTGCGTAATCTTCCTGATCCCAGATTTAGCGGGCAGCGGACGCCGCGCACAGATTGCGCCTCTGCATTCTCCCC